>NC_088780.1:68784117-69069455 GCF_958450345.1 Calliphora vicina
GTATATGGAAGGAACTATTTAAGCCGGAGGCTGTTGTAAAAAGTGCGGTTATATAGAAAACCGAGTCAAACTTTTTCTTCAGCATTCCTAGTCTTTTCATTTTATATGATTTCAGATAAGAGAACAATAAATGCCAATACAATTGGCTTTTTAAATAAAAATCAATTTTTAGCTTCCAAAATTAAATATACACCTATCCCTCGATTTACTGATACCTTTTTTTACACGATTTTTTTGGTTTTCGTGTATATCGAGGGATGTGGAAATTACCTCAATTTACACTATTGTTTTTAAAAATATTTTTAGCAAAAATTAATTTTATTCAGTAAATTATCGAAAATGTTTATATAATACATATTTATAATTATAAAAAATATTTATCTATAATATATTTGCCACAGATGCAAAAAATATTAGATTGTGTAAAGCATGTTGTATTGACTTATACTGCACTCAGGCAATCAACGCTTAAAGGCTGTAAAAAATTTGTGGCCAGATGTAGGAGAAAATGGTATACTATCTTGAGAGGAGAAGGTTTTGTTAATTTTTGTGATGGTGATATTGAAGAATAAATATGATAACCGAAACAAACGACTACGATTCCGATGAAGGAGTTACGGAATCATTAGCACTGACAACAATAAATATTAGAGAAGGGCGTGAATTAGGCAGAAAATTGGGAAATCATTTTTTAAAAATTACCCAAATATTGAAAAATTTAAACAATAAATCAATACAAGTTTTATTTACAAATTATGTTTCCAAATCTCTACGAACTGATGTTATCTCCCATTTATCAACTATCGAACCAGAAACCCATGAAAAATTATCTAGAGAGGAAAGTGATATGTCACCTTCCAAAAGATACGATCATTAGTGGAAGACAGTGATAAAGAAGTTATTAATACATACTATAAATAATAGAAATATATTTATAATTGTTTTTTAATGAACTGACATGTTTTTTATAAGTTCCATTTATTTTGTTTTATTAAATGCTTTCCCCCCTATCCATAATAAATTTTAAATTTTGTAAAAGCTTTATAAAACTGAATTTCCATACAAAATTTGTTTTATAAACCTGTAATAAATTTAAAAATTGTATACTTTACTTTAAAATAAATGAATTTTGTAAAAAAAAAATTAAAATTTATTCGTATATGGGTCTTTTTTCGATTTACACGATTTCTCATACAAAAATTTTTCACTTCGATTTACACGATTTTTTCAGGAACCCCTCTATCGTGTAAATCGAGGGATAGGTGTACGTTGATTTTTAAAGCATATTGTTTAAAACTTAACAGCAGAAATAGCCTTTCCTCGATTTCTTGATAATGAATAAAGGTCGTGGTTCACTATCAGATTCAGTCGTTAGATCTGGCATAAATGGTATGGTATAAGTATGGCAATTTTTTTTATCTTAGTCTGTCCAATTTGCGATTTTTTTTTAAATTTTCATAAAGTAAGAGTTTTTCCACAATCGACGTTGGATTATTTGGTTACTATGTGTTTGTTATTGGGTTATTCCAAAGTATTCCCAACCAGTTTGAATTTTTAGCCCCACAGATTTTATTAAAATTCAGACTATATTTTCTATTCCTAGATACTAGTGTTGTCAATTATTCGATATAATTTTAATCGAATAAAAGTTTACCATTTTTTAATTATTAGAGTGAATGATTAATCTTTTAAATTTCCTAGAATATTCGAATGAATAATAAATAAAAAATATTTACAATAATATATTTCAAACTAGACAATTTATAATAATTTATAAAATACTTATGTATGTATATGTATGCTTCACATTTTCCCCACTATTACTCGTGGGACCGAAATATGAACACCAACAAACAAAAGAAAACTGATGATCACGGATCGCCAAGTGGGGGATCAAAAATGATGACAATTTTTTTATATATATATGGAATCAAATAGACGAGATCTACAAAAAATTGCTTTAGCTATATATAATCTCTTATAGTTTTCCAGTTATTCGCATTTAAAAAGTAAAATTTTATGTTTTTTACCTACCTTGGTCTGTTTTTTTGCTAATAACGGATCCAATTCTTTCCCGATTATCTTGAATTATCTTTTTTTGAATTAAAAACAAAATTTTTAATAAGTTATGTGTATTCAAACTTAAAAAAAGTAAAAAAGTCGCTTTTTCGCCATTTTTTTTAGAAAAAAGTACATTAATTTTCAATTATACCGAAAATAAGAAGATAAATAATGTATTTATATTTTTCTGTTCCCTTCAGGGAACATATAATGCACAGAAAGAAAAAAGCACTTCTAAATTTAAGTTTTTTTTACTCAAATTTAGCCAGAATTGTACTTAAAAATTTAAGTACGATTCATACTCATTTGTACTTAGAATAAGTATAAACGGGATTGATTAAAAAAATCAAACGGAAATTTTCTTAAAACAAGAACGAAATTCTTGAATTAAGTAAGAAAATCTTGTTTTAAGTACAAATGAGAAGTTAAATCAAGTAGTTAATTCTTAAACTTCAAATTAAGAGTAAGATAACTTGAAATACGAAAAAAATTCTTCAGTCTGTTTTGTGCATTCCGTGTTCCGTGTTCCGTGTTGTTCTGTGTTGTTTTCGGTCTTTTGTGTTGTGTGAAAAAAATATGAGTGCTCCTGCTCCAGCTTCTCCAGGAGTTTCATCAGCCCAGTGTTTATGGGTATTTAAAAGGTAAGTCTATAATTTATTTATTATTGTGATTTATTTATAAATAATACAGTTATTCTATTTATAAAACATAATACAGCAAGTCAATCGAAAACTTTGGATAAGTTTCTTTTTACATGTTTTCTTTTGGCTTACTATATTATGTTTTATAAATAGACTGTTGAATTTGCAACAAATTCTTTAAAAAAAATAACGGTACAACGTGGTATGTACGTACACATTTTTTCAATAAGCATTTTGTTCTTAGTTTAAGAACTTTCTAGTTCAGTTCGGACGTGTTTATTTTTACTCCGAGTTAACTTGTAATTTTAATGTATCTATCGGAAAATAAATATAAATATCACCTGTTTATTATTTACGCGAAAGGACGCTTTTATTTTAATAATATTATTAAATAAAAAAATCAAAACAACAACTAAAAGACAAAGAAGTAAAAAAAATTCCTTATATTTTTTTTCTTTTTTTGAACCTTTTTTGTGCATTGACTTTTAAATAAAGATCAAGAGTGTTAACGAAAGTAATTACAAATACTCTTAAATGAGTCTCTTCAACGAAAACAGTGAGCGAAGGTTAAGTGTAAACGGCAGAAATGCATACGTTACAGTTAATGTAGACGAAAAAAATATAAACAAAACAAACAGAAGAATAGATGACAACTTGTTTTTAACCGCCAAATCTGTTAACAGCGCACGTTCTTGTTCCCCCGCATTGACAACAACTAATGATTGTCAAACAAAAGAAAATTCAATTCAATCAGAAAATAAAAATATTTTATCTATGCCTGAAAGTATGCTAGCTATATCAGCTTCAGATACGAAATCCATACGAAATAAAATTAACCCATTAAGCGGCGCTATACCCAAGATTAGTCAACCATTAAATAATGATAATAAATCCCAAATATAGGTTGGAATGGACCGGTATATTACAGTATTAAAACGGGCACGAAGTCCCAAGTCCTCGAACGCGGCACCGTTGGCCAAATTATATAAGGATAGTGAACCTGATAGACTAAACAATGAAAATCGTTTTTCTATTCTGGAATGTGAAACTAATGAACCAGTAAATAAAATCCATTCTACAAAACCACCCCCCATTTACTTGAGAGAAAATAATTCGAATCCACTGGTTCAGAGCCTGATCTCATTAATAGGAGAGAACTCTTTTTACGTAATCCCAATCAAGAAAGGCACGATTCATGAAACTAAAATACAGGTCAATAGTGAAAACGATTATAGAAAGGTTGTAACATATTTTGAAACTCAAAAGAAAAGTTTTTACACTTATCAGCTGAAAGGAAGCAAGGGTCTACAAGTTGTAATAAAGGTAAGTATTGACTGTAATGTTGAACCACTCGAAATAAAGCAAAGCTTAGAAGATAAACGCTTTAAGACAAAAACTGTGATAAATATTAGAAATCGCGAAAAAATACCCCAACCACTCTTCCGTGTTGAACTTGAACCCGGTGACATAAACCTGAAAAAAAATGAAACACATCCCATATATAACCTGAAGTACTTATTGCATCGTAAAATTACGGTAGAAGAACCACACAAACGATTTGGGCCCGTCCAATGTATGAATTGCCAAGAATATGGACACACCAAGGCATATTGCAAATTGCCACCAGTATGTGTCATTTGCGGGGAGTTGCATAACACATCCCAATGTAACAAATCTAAAGATGATCCTAAAATAAAAAAATGCAGCAATTGCGGAGGTAACCACACAGCAAACTACAGGGGTTGTCCTGTCTACTCAATTGTTAAAAAATCACAAAGCCAGAAACCAAAGATTTTCCCCGCTCAGCCATTAAATAACATCAATTTGAACTACCTCCCGTTGCAACAGACATATGACAACAAAGAAACATATGCAAATGTACTTAGAAACAACCAAACTCAGACGCAAGTCCGTCAACTCCAAAACGAAAATATGAACCCAGAGGTAAGAGAGCAAACGCCAATTTTCAATTTTACCCGACTAGAATCTACAATAGAAACTCTTGTGCAATCGGTAAATAACTTTACAAACTCAATGAGTAACATGATGCAAGAAATGCTTAAGATGCAATCAATGTTATTGCAGGCTGTGCTTAACAGACCATGAACTGCCTAAGAATATGTTTTTGGAATGCAAACGGCGTACGCCAACACAAAAACGAACTCGAATATTTTTTAAGAAACCAACAAATTGATGTAATGCTGGTTTCTGAAACTCATTTGACGTCCAGAAGTTCCTTTCGAATAAATGGATATGTAATATATGACACCAAAGATCCCAGAGGTAGAGCATGCGGAGGCTCGGCAATTTTAATAAAAGCTCGAATAAAACACTACTTAATGTGTGATTTTTGCGAAGATTATCTTCAAGCTACTACAATCTGTCTTGAAGATTTTCATCGAAACTTAGTGATTTCATCGATTTACTCACCCCCAAGATTCTCAATTACAGAAAGTCAATATAATAGATTTTTTAAATCACTAGGCCCCGTTTCCTGGCTGCTGGCGATTATAATGCTAAGCACACATTCTGGGGATCACGACTGATTACCCCTAAAGGTCGTGTTTTGTTCGACTCAATTTCTAAAATGGGTTTGCATGTGCTTTCGAGCGGCCAACCTACTTACTGGCCTACTGACCCACGAAAAATACCGGATGTTATTGATTTTAGCGTGATGAAAAATATCCCTAGAGAAATGATTCAAATTGAATCCTCGCTGGAACTATCTTCAGATCACTCACCCACTATTATTACTTTATTGAGCCCCCTAGAAATTGTATCCCCGACTGGTAATTTAGCGATGGCAGGCACAAGAATAAATTGGCTCAAATATAAAAAATACCTCAGTACACATTGCTCGGAAAACATACCGCTAAGAACACCAGAAAACATCGATCACTCTCTTATCAATTTCGATAAAAATCTCAAACTGGCTGCTCAACATGCTACCCAAACCCCCCGACAATTCAGATATAATAGAATTAATTCTGCAGATGTCGAACGGCTCTTAAATGAAAAAAGAAGATTTCGCAGAGAGTGGCAATTGCACAGATCCCCCAACTAAAATCGAAGCTTAAAAATTGTATAAAAAGACTTAAAAAGCTCTTGGAATTTCGAAAAATGGAATCATTGAATAAATATTTAGAAAGCCTGGACGCAACCCCGCAATCGTATTACTCATTATGGCGAGCAACAAACAGTCTTAAAAGACCCGTTATATGTAAGTCCCCCTTGCGAAATTCAAGTGGTGGTTGGGCAAGAAATGATACTGAAAAGGGGAATCTGTTTGTTAATCATTTAAAAAAAGTATTTACACCGAACACATCAAACGAAGCAATTGAGTTGCCACCTGTTGCACCCTATTTTGCAGCAGCCGTACACCTACGTTTTGAGATTCGAGAGATCGAAAATGCTATTGCTGATTTAAATCCCAAGAAAGCGCCTGGTATGGACAAGATCAGCAACAAGATGCTTATGGAGCTACCCCGGATAGCAATAAAAATAATTCTTTTTATTTTTAATGCTATATTACGACTTGAATATTATCCTCCAGAATGGAAGGTTTCACTGGTTACCATGATACCCAAGCCGGGAAAAGATCACACAAAAGTAGAATCATACAGACCCATCAGCCTATTGTCTAATATATCAAAGCTATTTGAGAAGATACTTATGAACAAGTTGTACCCGATGTTAACTGAAAACAATTGTATTCCGAATCATCAATTTGGATTTAGAAGAAAACACAGTACTATCGAACAAACCCATAGACTTGTAAACATGGTGAGAAAAGCGTTTGAAGAAAAGAAATACTGCTCCGCACTCTTCATCGACATCTCTCAAGCGTTTGGTAAGGTATGGCATTCTGGATTAATATACAAACTGAGTCAAAATTTACCGGCAAACACACATAAGCTGTTGGAAAGCTATTTAAGTGGTCGAACTTTTAAGGTTAAAGAGGGAAACTTTTTAAGTACTGCACAACCCATTGAAGCTGGAGTCCCCCAAGGCAGTATCCTGGGACCTTTTTTATATTTGATATATTCGTCTGATATGCCAACTAACAATCGCACTCATACATCAATATTTGCTGATGATACTGCTATTCTAAGCATTCATGAAACCCCTCAAGAAGCGTCTCGTTACTTACAAAACCACATATTTGAATTAGAAAAAATGGTTAAAACAATGTAAAATTAAAGTCAACGAGCAAAAATGTACACACATTACATTTACATTGCGTAGAAAATCATGCCCCCCTATTCATATCAATAACCAAACAATAATTCAACAATCGAAAGTGAAATACCTCGGAATACATCTCGATCGTCGCCTTACATGGAAAAGTCATATAGATGCAAAGTTGACTCAAATGAAATTGAAATCAATTCAAATTAATTGGCTTATTGGCAGAAACTCTACGCTTAGTTTAGATTGTAAACTTCTACTTTATAACATGATCATAAAACCGATATGGTGTTATGGCATACAGTTATGGGGCACGGCCTCAGCGTCAAATGTAGAAAAGATCCAAAGACGCCAAAACAAGTTTCTAAGAATGATCACAGTTGCCCCTGGTATATCAAAAACGCCCATTGTAAAAACTGAAATCTCGAAAAATGTACAAAAATATTTTAAAAAAACTTGAAGTTTTTTTTTTCGGCACTGGCTGGACTAATTAAATAATAATATTAGATATAAGATTTGAACCACTTATTGTTAGTTCATTAAATAATGAAGATACAATAAATAAATGATGAGAAAAAAAAGAACTTTCGTGCTTGATGTTTGTGTGTCTATATTATAGGCACACAAACACCTATATATGTATTTACATCCCAGCAGTTAAGCAAGTAGTCAATGTATCCCTTAAAGACAGTAATTGCCACAAATGTCTTATCACTTGGCTGACTCCATTTTATATATTTTGGACATTTGACACGTGTGTGCACTTTGTAGTGCAGAGAGAAGACAATTGGTTACTTTATGCATCCCAAGTAATCTAGCGTGAAGACAATTGTCACTTAAGTGTCTCTAAGTAATCTAGAGTGTAGTCACTTTAAATGTTTTGTGAGTAATTCGTACAAACTGGTTTTGTTACAAATTGTGTTAATATAATTCTCATACAGTTTATTTTTATTTTTGCTTAAGTATCTGGTATCCCATGTAACATAGCATGAAGTCAATAGTCACTTTACTGCCTCTTAGTAACCTATGGTGAAGTCACTTCAAACTTTTTTTTGTACATCACTTTATTTTACCCACCAGAAACGTTGACTACTTTCGATCAGCTATATGATAGTCACATTGTAATCAAAAGGGTCAAGCTAGTTACTTCAATAGCCACGTGACTAGTCATTTTAACATGTGCATGTCCTAAGCAGGGGGTCATGCTTAGGACATGCACATGTTAAAATAACTAGTCAAGTAGCTGATCAAGTAACCAGTTACAAAACTAGCAAGGTAACTGACGCTATTTAACCAGTATGTGAATCCAATGCGTTGCCTACTTTGGTCCAGCTATTAGACAGTCCCATTGTAATCAAAAAGAGACAATTGACCCCCTGCCTAGGACATGCCCGTGTTAAAATGACTAGTCACGTGGCTATTGAAGTAACTAGCTCCCACCCTAAATGATGGGTAAAATCACTAGTTCGGTACTGTCTCCTAGAACTGCTGGGATGTGCATAATTTGTTGTTTGCGTCGTTGTGTGCATTAGTATAAATAACTGCTTCTTGTCCATGAACTGATGGTATTTTTGTACCACAAATGAAAAATATGTTTCTTATTGCAAAAATACAAGTACAGACACTTAGAAAAAATATAAAAGTAACTATACGATATTAATGATTTATCCCATATTAACAAATAATTTTTAAATTTATCAAAGGTTTATAAAACGAATTTTGTATGGAAATATTGTAGCTTTAAGTGGAAAAAATTCAGGTAAGCATTTAATAATACAGATTTTTGCAAATATAATTTAACAAATCTTAATCTTATTCTATAGTTTGGTGTTGATGACGACACAATTTCTGTCCAATCCAAAGTTGACAACTGGCTAATTGAAGAAGATGACTTCCGTGGCAAACGAGTTTTAAGTAAGGTAATACTATAGTTAAATTGTATATATCTTTTTTATCTCATATTGCAAGTATTATTAAATATTAAATTTTTAAAACAAAACCAAATAAAATTTATTAAAAATAAAAAATAGTGTGTTTTTCTTAAATCAATCATAGTTTGGCTTACATCAAGTACGAATTCGGGCTTAAATCAATCCTATTTTTGGATTATATCCTAAGAAGCCAAAAATTCAGGTCTCTATGTAAACATTTTCCCTATAAACAGGGTGATTCAATATGCACCTTTTTATTATCTGACTGAAAAGTAGGAATTTGTAATAAATTTTGAAAATTCAATCGCTATAACTTTTTATTTACAAAATGGATTTTAATGAAGTAAACGGTTTTCGTTAAAATGGTTTTATAGCTTTAATTTTAATGTAGGTATATGTTTCCACCAGCTACAACAACCGATTAACGAAACTGACACAAGGCAGTAATAACAATCGATTGAATCCTTATGGCAACATTATACATCTATCCGAGGACCCGCTACAGTAGACCAATCATCTACTTAGCTGGAACACAACCGTTTAAACTGATACAAACAATAACAATGGATCTAATGGCAAAATCGTACATGGAGACGCACTATACTCCAATAATTAGGACAGTGTAATCTACATGGGAAATACGCGAAAAACAACTGCAACAATTCGTAGAAGATGGAGATGCCCCCTAGTGGGGTAATGGAGAGAAAAAAAATATGTTTTCACCACTTTTGAAATCGCTTCCATATTATTTTTAAAAATGTGTTAAATTTTACATAAATTTAAGGTTTGATGGAATAGAACCTTAGGGAATTCCTAATATTTTTAAGTGCGTGCTAGTACCATTTTAAAGTACGTACTCTCTCCTTTATTCATATACCCATTTCGTTTTGCGCTTTTTTGTTCTTTTTGCTCGATCAATATTTCTGACCCAAGTATGATGTTTATACTCTATACCACCATAAATGTTGTATAGTATAAATGCATTCTTGTAAACAAAGTTCAGGTCGGTATTTTGAAGATATTTCGATAAAATTTGATACATACAATATTTTCGGCTCAAGGACGAAGCCTATTGAAACTGGCTGAAATCGGTCCATTATTTCACCTAGCCCCCATACAAATAACCTACCGAAATTGGACTTTATCCGTCATAAATATTTAATTATTATAGGTATCTACACAAAATTCCTTTCCAAATAAGTTTTATGTATTCGGAATTCATGTCACCTAATTTTATGACGATCGGTTCTTAATTAGTCATAGATTTTATATAGACCCGCTTCCGAAAATCATTTAACGAGAATAAATCTCTTAACAATTTTGGTATAATCATTAAATTCAACAGAAATAACTTCAATATAGATATAAATCACACGACCTAATTTCATGGCAATCAGTCCATAATTAGTCGTAGGACCGATTTCGAAAATCACTTTAACGAGCATAAATCTCTTAAAAATATTGGTAGCTACACAAAATTGAAAACAAATAACTTTCATGTAGACATAAATCACATGGCCATGAATCATGAAATCTGACGATTGGTCAATAATTAGTCATAGCTCGCATATAAGACCCCTTCAGAAAATCACTTTAATGAGCATATATCTCTTAAAAATTTTGGTATTCACAAAAAATTAAACACAAATAACTTTCATATAGGCCACAACCTAATATACAAATTAATTTGGGTTTTTATCCCGGAAATTCCCGGTACACATTTCCCGGGAATTTTGCCAATTTTTCACTACCCGATTCCCGGGATTTTTAGTCGGTAATCTCGGGAATTAAAAACGGACGAAAATACAAAGAAAACAAATTGGAACTAAATTTTTTTCCCCAAAAAAACCGTGAAATGTTTTTTATAGTTTTTTGCTTATTATTATTATTTATTTGGGTTTTTTTTTGTACGAAAATTTAAAAAGAGAATTAATTATTTATTTCTTATTGAATCATTCTAATTTCTTCAAATCCTTAACAAAATAACTTCAAAAATGTATTAAATGATTAAATTTGTCTTTAATTCAAATCTATTACAAAAAGGCTTAGGACATTTTTTTCAATTAATTTTGTAAATGATAAAAACATAACTGAATCAAGAAAAAAATGTTAACTTAATTTAAATTAACAAAAATTTAATCATTCAAAGTTTGAATAAATTCTGTTATTAATTAACTTCAAAATTAATTCAGTTTAAACAAAGGATTTTGAATGAATCTAAAAAATTAAATATTGGGAATAGATTTATGAAATGAAAGGCTGACATTTTTTAATTACGGATTAAGACTTTAGTGAATTATGCTCAAATTGTATTAATTAATTCGAAGCTCTGATATATAATATTTATAACACTAACCCCCATTTTCTCAACCTCTGGTTATTTTTTATCGTGATGATAAACTGACAGTTCTCATACAAAAAAAATGTTAATTGGAGGTTTATCGTTACGAAAAACGATAACCAGATATTGAGAAAATGGGGGTAAGTTTTTATATGAAATTTGGCAATAATATTCCTAATTTACAGTATCATTATAAATCTCTTGAATAGCCGGGTACCCGGGAATGTAGAAAATAATTTCCCGATTCCCGGGAATCAAAAAAGGTCGGGAAATTTAAAACCCTAAAATTAATACACCAAATTAAGGGTAAAATAGTCACCAAAAAAAAACCGCATTAAAAAATTCCGCCTGTAACATTCAACAAAATTTTGTCATTTCAAAAAATAGTCCCCAAATTCATTTACTAAATGGGGAGATTGATTTGAAAATATTTAAAGTGTCTCCAGCACTAAATTTACATAAATTATCTCAGTCTGATTACTAGGGGGCGGATTTATATGCAAATGCATGTTTTTTTCTCGAACTTCCAAATACAATGTAGACTTATTATCTATCCGAATCGCACATATTGCTGTAAAATGTCATAGATTTGTTAGAGCATATTTTATTGATAATGCATATTTTGTTATATTTAACTCAAAATGCATATTTATATGCATATTATCGAAGTTTTTATATTTTTTGTCGTCAATGGGCAACATATTGTATGGACAAAAATAATTTGTTATAGAAATAGCATTAAATGCATTAACTGGCATTAAGTCTCCTTCATTTCACTATCAGCAATTGAAAATTGTTGTTTCAAAAAATGTTGCTTCAAAAAAGTTTAGAGTTTTTTTTATGTACATATCAAAAATTCATTAAATGTATTAAAAACTTTCATATTTGTTTTCATTTCAATTTCGATTTATAAGAGATTTCGTTATCGGATGATTTTGTAACTTCACATACACAGTTACCGCTACTGACAGTCTATTCTAGCAGTTATAGGAGACTGACCTGAACAAGTGATTTATCTCTCATTTAGGGTGATAACTAGTTACATAACTAGCTACGTGACTAGTTATTTCAACACGTGCATGTCCTAAGCAGAGGGTCAAGAGAGAAACAAACACAAATAATCTGAATGAGTGATTTATAATTTATTTTTTTCGTAAAGGTCATCTTGTGACTTTTATTTGCGAACATGAAAAATAAATCGAAAAAATGCATTTGATGCAAATCAACGCTTAAATATATAAAATTTATCAAAAGATTAATAACAATTTAAAAAAATATTTTCATTTCTGTTACTCAGACTTCATTACTTCATACTTATCATATTATTTCCATAATTTGTTAAAAATTACTAACAATATGTTATTGTATGTAAATAAAAGAGAAAGTAACAGTTATTTAGAACAATTACAAATGAATTGTTTATCTCACATCAAAACCTTTAAAAAACAACAAAAACTAATAAATGTCATACCAAACCATTTACATAAAAATCATTTTATAACTGTTATTTTCAGTGATTTATTTTTATCACAAAAATATAAATCACAATTTGGGTTTTTTGGAATATGGACGAGTTATTTTCGATCTCTGTATATAACTTAAGACACTTAAGTGACTATTGCCTTTACGGTAGATTACATGGGCAATAATGTATAAATTAACCAATTGACTTCTCTCTGCATTACAAATATCAGATACGTGTCAAATGGAGTCAGCCAACTTACATTGTTACATTTGTTGTGACTAGGAGACACTGTTGCCATATATTTTATGAAGAAAACTTATTATTTCTAAAAAAAACTTTTTTTCAACAAAAAAACTTCGTACATATACAGTAGAAGACAAAAATGTCCACAAAAAGTCCCGAAATTGTTGTATTACAGAAGAATTTTATTATTCACTATGTATATGGAAAATATTAATTAATGTTAAAAGAGTATCAATTTACTAACTTATACAATACACAAAATCTAAATTTAAAAATTACATTAAATATAATATACTACTTTTAAAACAGAAGTCGGTGCCCCTTGTTTCAAAAACAGTGTAATTTTGAAATTAATATTGTGTATGACGGAGTATGAAAACAAACAAAACATTTCGCAAACGTTTGCAAAATGTACGTAACAAATCAAAATTTTTAAATTGCATTGTACATGAGCAAAAACAAAACATAAACTTTTCAAGTGACAAAGAGAGAAAACGAAACAATTCGCTTTTCACTCATCTGCATTATTTAATTTACCGTTACAATCGTACATTTGAGTACAAAACAGATAGAGAAACGTATTTTTTATTCGTTTTTTTTTTGTTTTTGCACTCTGTTCTCTATTATAATGAGTAAATCAATTACCAAACGTTTGTTAAACGTTTTTTCTCAGAATGTTTCAATATTGTTCTTACTCTTTTCTTTTCTAGCTGCGTACGTTTATACAAGGTGGCGCAAAAGTAAACTTCCGATGTTTTTTGGTTGTAATTAAAAAAAATTAAAAACTTTGATTCTTCTTGTGGATTATTTTTATTTGGTCTTTTAATTTTTTTTCATCAAGTCGAGAATATGATGTCATGTAAATGGCCGCCGCCACAGTTTATTGTCATTTGAGCCCTTTTTATGGCATTTTCCATCACTTTGGCCAAAACTTCCGGCGATAGGTCCTCACATTCTTGACGGATATTGTCTTTAAGAGCTGCAAGAGTCTGAGGCTTGTTGACATAAACCTGCGACTTCAAAAAGCCCCACAAAAAGAAGTCTGGAGCGGTCAAATCAGGCGATCTTGCTGGCCAATGCAAATCGCCAAAACGGGAGATTAGGCGCCCGGGAAATGCATCCTTCAGCATATCGGTTGTGGCACGTGTAGTGTGTGCAGTTGAACCGTCCTGTTGGAACCACATGTTTTCCAATCCCAATTCATCAAGTTGCGGCAAAAAGAACTCGTTCATCATTCCTCTGTAGCGCTCACCATTCACAATAACCGTTTGGCCCTCGACGTCTTCGAAGAAAAAAGGTCCGATGACTCCTCCAGCGAAAACAGCACACCATACAGTGACTTTGAGCGGGTGTAATGGCTCTTCGTGCGTTACACGCGGATTTTCAGTGCCCCAGAAGCGTAAATTTTGCTTATTTACGTACCCGCTTAGATGAAAATGGGCCTCATCACTCATGATTATTTTTGATGAAAAAACCGACCGATTATTGGTCAAATAAATAGTCAGAAATATTCCGCGTTCTGGAGCAGTGTAGCGTAACATTGTTTATTAACGTGTATTTCGCATGTGTTTACTACACAAATGTCAAAACAGAACTGACATTAGGGGCCAATCGCAAAATTTATAGCATTTTCTGATAGGAGGATTACTTTTGCGCCACCTTGTATTAATGAACAGTTTGCGCTCACGAGCAAAAACAATACAAAACAAAATGGGACAATCATTTTCATTGTTTATGTTTGGTTTTAGTTTTACTCACTGCAAAGAACAAAACAAAACGATAGCAAACGTTCCGTTTTGTTTGTTTCCGTACTCAGTAGCCCGTTTCTGTATTTCTCGAATCGAAAAACTTTCCGCATGAAACGATTGAATTGCAACAAAAACAGTGTAAAATGAAACAAAATATGTTTTTTCTGTATCTTGAGTTTGCGAGAATTATCTGTCATTTAAATAATTTTCCAGCAATTATTGGAAGGATGTGAGAAAAAGTGTTTCTGTAACAATATTTTGCGAAAAGTTCCTTACAAGAACTGTCAAAACAAGTCACATTTGAAATTGGTGTGAGAAAAACAAAATTTTAAAAAATATAGATATTTTTAACTTCGTATGTATAAATATGGAACCCAAATCAGCCGAAAATGTAAGTAGCACAGAGTTTGAATAAAATAATTATATATACACATATAAGTACACAAAAATGTGTTTCAAAATTATTTTTTTTAATTCAGCAGTTATAAGCGCCACACTATACTTTTAGTTTTATATTTAAATGATGACAATCAATAAAACACAATTGTTGTATTTTGGCATTTTAATTTTTTTAGCATTTCAATGTTTTGGTTGTATTATAATTTTTTTCTTTCGTTGACGTTTGTCTTGCATTTGACACTACTGGAAATATTGCAGTAAGAACAGAATCTGTGTTGTCTGTTTTCGCATTCAAATACAGATACACATTTTTCTCGCACATCGAGAAACGATGGAATTTTTTGTTTCACACTTCATGTGAGAAGTTTTCCGATGCGAGAAATACAGAAACGAGCTACTGGTGTCCCTGCAGTTAAGCAAGTAGTCAATGTATCCCTTAAAGACAGTAATTGTCACAAATATCTTATCACTTGGCTGACAACATTTTATATATTTGGTCATTTGACACGTGTGTGCTTTATACATCCCAAGTAATCTAGCGTGAAGACAATTGACACATAAGTGTCTCTAAGTAATCTGGAGTGTAGTCACGTTAAATGTTTTTATGAGTAATTCGTACAAACTGGTTTTTTACACATTGTGTTGATATAATTCTCATACAGTTTATTTTTATTTTTGCTTAAGTATACTGATATCACATGTAACATATCATGAAGTCAATAGTCACTTTAGTGTCTCTTAGTAACCTATGGTGAAGTCACTTCAAACTTTTTTTTGTACTGCAGTTTATTTTACCCACCAGAAGCGTTGACTACCTTCGATCATCTATCCGATAGTCACATTGTAATCAAAAGGGTCAATTGACCCCCTGCTTAGGACAAGCACATGTTAAAATAACTAGTGAAGTAGCTGATCAAGTAACCAGTTACAAAGCTAGCAAGGTAACTGACGCTATGTAACCAGTTTGTGAATCCAATGCGTTGCCTACTTTGAACCAGCTATTAGACAGTCCCATTGTAATCAAAAAGATTACAGGGGGTCAGCCTAGGACATGCCCGTGTTAAAATGACTAGTCACGTGGCTATTGAAGTAACTAGCTCCCACCCTAAATGATTGGTAAAATCACTAGTTCGGTACTGTCTCCTAGAACTGCTGGGGTATGATCATCACGTGATTTTTTTACAACTTTGATGCATTAAACACATTCAAGTCAACAGGCTACACGAACATAAATTCTGCTGGCTGAAGTTGTAGTAGTGTGGCAGCTACTGAATTTTCCCAGCAGTTTGAAAAGTGCCAATTGGAAACCTTTACTAGTTATATTACTACTTGAACAACAAACTAGTTCGCTGTGGCTGCTAAAGTGGTAGTTAAATGGTTAGCACTTGCACTACATTTCACCATCATATTCAGTAATAAGCAATAGTCAGCTATTTGTCCTAAGTTTTTGAAAATAAATTCCTCTAAAATATACCACTTCGTTGGCCACATGTAATGCTGAATGTGGCCGTTTGTGTTTTCGTTCTCAATGATGATGTAGAAAATGCAAAAATTGAGAGTAGACTCACATATAATCAAGGTTGCCAACTCTTCAGCTCTGAAAATGGCTAGATTTTGAATTATAAATGGCTAGAAATGGCTAAAACCCAAAAATAATACAAATATACAAATTCATAAATATTACATTTCTTGCCCCCATTACCACGGAGTCTGGTTATGTGTTAACTAATAGTTATACTGACAGTTTTGAAAAATAATTTTTACCGACTTCGTATTAATGGGGTTTAGCAGATTAACCCAAACTTTCTCAATCTCCGGTTATCGTTTTTCGTAACGATATTCTTTCAATAAATAGAATTTTTGTATGAGAACTGTCAGTATATCGTCACGATGAAAAATAACCAGAGATTGAGAAAATGCGGATAAATATTGTAATATCAATATTTTTGTTTTCCTTTTTGATAAATTAAACATATTTCTGGGCACTTACATTCAAAATCGGATCCATTGAAGAAATGTAAAATTGATTTTTGAATATGCCTCATGTGTTTGCTTTGGAAACAATTTCGAAGCCTGTTTTCATAAAACCAATAATATTCTCATCAAATTATCAACAGACGAATTTGAAAAATACTGTTTTATTTTTAAAAAATTCCAAAAATGCTCAAGATAAGTATAAAATAAAAAAGGCTAAGACAAAATAAAATGGCTAGATCTTCCGGCTAGATTAATTCTAGCCATTTTTTTATGGCTAAATGAAAATAAAATCGCTAGATCTAGCCGGAAAATGGCTAAATTGGCAACCTTGCATATAATTCTTAATAACAATTAGAGAGCAGTACAAATAAGAGCTCTGTGGTTTAGTGGTTAAAGCATTTGACTAGAAAACGAGAGGTTATGTGTTCAACTCTGCTCTCAGAAAAATTTATTTTTTCTTTTTTTTATCAAATGCTGGAGTATTTGTACTCAGTGGCTAACTAATTCGACGTTGCGGAACTAGTGCGATGAACTGCAGGGATTTTAAAGACGACAGCTACCAAGGCGAATTCATACAAGGTGGTGTCAGTTCTACAAAAACAAGGATTGGTCTTAACAAATGTCAAAAAACCAAAATGAAAAATTAAACAAATAAGTATTTAAACTTAATATAGTGTAGATAATTGAATAGTGAGGGCTTTAATTATTTATGTAAACAATAATTTTTTTAATAAGATTAGTATATGTAGATATTTAAATATAAAAACAAGGTTTGACAGTTGTTAGAACCAAAAAGCGAAAAAAAAAATTATCAGCTGTTTGACTGACTCCACCTTGTATAAATTCGCCTTGACAGCTACACAGTAAACATCTGATTTATAATTCAGTGGTGCCGCTTTAATAAAAAATAGCCGTACAAAATTCCAAAGTAATTAAGATTGAAACAATTATTTTGAGTAAAAATATATATATGGTTATAATAATTTATGTACTTTTTATTAATTTATTTCAATATGGTTATCAGAAACTTCTCTTAATTAAGTAAAAAAAATATATTTTGTTTAGGCACTAATTTGATTTACATTTTTTAATATATTAGCAACACTATTTCTGTTTTGTAGTTGACAAAAATAGAAATTAGCCTAATTCGGCTACATCGGCATGAGTAGTCGTGTGGCCGTGTAGCTGTGCTGTCGTCAAAATATGGTTCTGGATCTGTGGACAGAGAAGGCCATTCGCTCAGTTTCATTTCGTTATCAACAAACCATTTTTTTGTTATTTTCGCGGTGCTCGTAGGATCATTGTCCCGCATAAATATTTCTTGTTGACCACGTTCAACACCGAATATATCCAGACTAGGGAGATAAGAGTCTTCCAATATGGTAATACAGTCTGTTGCTCTCATAATACCATTGATACCATGAAGTATACCTGGCCCATTGTCACGAAACCATCCCCAAACCATGATTAATCCACCCCTAAAAATTCATAGTTTGACATGCTATCTTGTATCTCAACGCGTTTAACAACCCATGTCAATGTGATTCTATCTGACCTACCCGATTAATTTTAGTTTCATCAGACCAAGTAACTTGTTTCCAATCGTCAATTACCCATGTAGTTTGCACTGTCCTAATTATTGAAGTATAGTGCGTCTGCATGTACGATGTTGCCTTTAGATGCATTGTTATTGTTTGTATCAGTTTAAACGGTTGTTGTTTCAGCTAAGTAGATGATTGGTCTGCTGTAGCGGTTCCTCGGATACATGTATGATGTTGCCATAAGGATTCAATCGATTGTTATTATTGCCTTGTGTAAGTTTCGTTAATTGGTCTGCTGTAGCTGGTCTAGAGTAATGGTGCTGCCATCTATCGTTGCCTAGAAACAACGCCCTCAGTATATTTGGTGTAGTGGTGGGGAACCTTGCTGATCTTTGATTCCTACCTTTTTTTTCTCCCAGGGGGGATTAAAGTTCGTACTATTTACCGAACTTTAATCCAGCCTTACGATGCACAGTGGGGGATCTGAAAAAAAGTGGAAATAAATTTGTAACTTCTAAACGAATAGCCCGATTTTAATAAGAAGAGGTGTCGATAAGTTTAAGTTTTGAATTTGGGCTTAAACAACCAAGGGGGGGCCGAGCCACAATGCCCCAAAGTGGGCACCTCGGGTATATCAAAAATTAAAAATGATGCCAAATTTTTGTTTGCGATCCGATTTGAAAGATTTTTATTTTTTTATATATGGAATGTACTAGACGAGATCTACAAAAAACATTGCTTTAGCCATATATTATCTCTTATAGTTTACGAGTTATTCGCATTTGAAAAGTAAAATTTTATTTTTTTTTTGCCTACCTAACGGAGCCAATTCTTTCCCGATTTTCTTGAAGTATCTTTTTTTGAATTAACAATAAATTTATTAATAATCTTAAGAAAGAATTGTTAAAAAATATCTACTGAGTCAAAAGTTATGTGCATTCAAACTTAAAAAAAATTAAAAAATTCGTTTTTTCGCCATTTTTTTTTTTTGAAAAAAGTACCTACATTAATTTTAAATTATACAGAAAATGAGAAAAATTTAAATAATGTGTTTATATTTTTCTGAAAGATAACATTTCGGGAAATATTATAAAAGCAAAATAATATCAAAATTCGTATTATTGCGTGGTTCAGAGGCTTCCGAAGTAGACCTATTTTTTATGTAAATTTCAACTTTAGACAACATATTCTAAAATCGCATAGCTGCTTTCAAAAAATTAAGACCAGTTTTGTATGTCCCAATCTGTTCTTCAATATCATGTAAAGGGATTTCATAGCCCCGAGCTTGGTACCATCAATAGATCCAAAAATCCCAATTTTGGGATTTTTGAAAAGTTTTTTGGGAATTGTGGGATTCTCAATAACAAATCTAAATCCAAATTTTCACTTTTGCATTCCGATAAAAAATTTTTATATAATTGTAAAATTTAATTAAAAAATATTCATAAACCAAAAAGTTATAGCAGTTTAAAAATTTAAAATTTCAACAAAAAATAAAAAAAAAAATTATCTTTTTTTTTGCAAAAACTCTTCTATGAAGTTTTTAATTTTCAATATATTTAAACATTTTTGAAAAGAAGATACAATTTCCAAAATATTGATGTATAATATGTCTACCTTATTTTGTCCACGTGTCACAGTAATGAACGAATGATTAACATGTCTAGTGAAATTTCATCACCAAGTTATTTTCTTATTTAGATTTGTTATTGAGAATCCCACAATTCCCAAAAAACTTTTCAAAAATCCCAAAATTGGAATTTTTTGATTTTTGGATCTATTGAAGGTACCAAGCTCGGGGCTATGAAATCCCCTTGCATGATATTGAAGAACAGATTGGGACATACAAAACTGGTCTTAATTTTTTGAAAGCAGCTATGCGATTTTAGAATATGTTGTATATTTATAATATTTCCCGAAATGTTATCTTTCAGAAAAATATAAACATATTATTTATTTTTTTCTCATTTTCTGAATAATTTAAAATTAATGTAGGTACTTTTGGCGAAAAAACGACTTTTTTATTTTTTTTAAGTTTGAATGCACATAACTTTTGACTCAGTAGATATTTTTTAACAATTCTTTCTTAAGATTATTAACAAATTTGTTGTTAATTCAAAAAAAGATACTTCAAGAAAATCGGGAAAGAATTTTATCCGTTATTAGCAAAATGGCAGACCAAGGTAGGCAAAAAAAAATAAAATTTTACTTTTCAAATGCGAATAACTCGTAAACTATAAGAGATAATATATGGATAAAGCAATGTTTTTTGTAGATCTCGTCTAGTACATTCCATATATATAAAAATCTTTCAAATCGGATCGCAAACAAAAATTTGGCATCATTTTTAATTTTTGATATACCCGAGGTGCCCCACTTTGGGGCATTGTGGCTCGGTCCCCCCTTGGTGGTTTAAGCCCAAATTCAAAACTTAAACTTATCGACACCTCCTCTATAGCCATGGAAAATCGGGCTATTCGTTTAGAAGTTACAGATTTATTTCCACTTTTTTTTCAGATCTCCCACTGTGCGATGCTTTGACATAACAATGTTTTTTTTATAACACTATACAACAAAATCAATTTTTTTTGCAAAATTACAAGGTCCGACCAATAAATTTTGATAGAGGAGACAAAAAAAGAAGACACGTGTATCGGCGTTTTGAAAGTTTACATTTGAATTTCATTTGAGTGCGGGTTAAAGTTTCCCAACTCTGGCACATTCTTATTGTTAATCTTCATACGAAACCATATGATCCTTACATTTTATGCATTAAACACATTCAAGACAACAGGCTACACGACTACACGAACACAAATTCTGCTGGTTACAGTTGTAGTCGTGTGTCAGCTACTGAATTATTTTAAAGACGACAGCTACAATTAAACAGCTGATTTATAATTCAGTGGTGCCACTTTAATAAAAAATAACCGTACAAAATTCCAAAGTAATTAAGATTGAAACAATTATTTTGAGTGAAAATATATATGTATATGGTTATAATAATTTATGTACTTGTTATTAATTTATATCAATATGGTTATCAGAAACTTCTCTTAATTAAGTAAAAAAATATATTTTTTAAGCACTAATTTGATTTACATTTTTTTTATTATATTAGCAACACTATTTCTGTTTTGTAGTTGACAAAAATAGAAATTAGCCTAATTCGGCTACATCGGCATGAGTAGTCGTGTGGCCGTGTAGCTGTGCTGTCGTTAAAATAATCGTCTCCATATAAACGTGTGCATTTTATTTTTGACAGATTGAAGTTGGTAGCCTGCTGTCTTGAATGTGTTTAATGCATTAGGTATAAAATGTGTTCCACAAACTTATGTAAAATGTCACGGAGAATATTTTTGTAGAATATGTTAACCCTCTAAATCCTCAAGGCATGGGTCTTTTTTGTCCTTCTTTTAAAAATGTGCAAAAACCACCATTAAAACAGGGATTTAAGGGGTTAAACTGTTCTGCAAAAAAATTATACGTGAAATTTTACTATAAGTCCCTGAATACATCAAAACGGAAAATTCAACCAGAAAGTCAGAAAAAGACATAACAAAAGAGAGCATAGGGTTAATTTCGCATTTATTAAGAATTTTAAAGAACATTTTAGGTATAAAATGTGTTCAGAAAATTTATGCAAAATGTTACGGAGAACATTTTTGTAGAATATATTAACCCTCTAACTCCTCAAGGCATGGGTCATTTTGTCCTTCTTTTAAAAAAGAGCAACAAACTCCATTAAAACAGGGATTTAAGGGGTTAAAATGTTCCGCAAAAATATTGTCCGTGAAATTTTACTATAAGTCCCTGAATACACCAAAACGGAAAATTCAACCAGAAAGTCAGAAATAAAATAAAATTCTTAATAAATGCGAAATTAACCCTCGGCTCTCTTTTGTTATGTCTTATTTCTGACTTTCTGATTGAATTTTCCGTTTTGGTGTATTTAGGGACTTATAGTAAAATTTTACGGATAATATTTTTGCGGAACATTTTAACCCCTTAAATCCCTGTTGTAATGGTGTTTTTTGCTCATTTTTAAAAGAAGGACGAGGATTTAGAGGGTTAACATATTCTTCAAAAATGTTCTTCGTAACATTTTACATAACTTTGCTGAACACATTTTATACCTAAAATGTAAGGATCACATGGTTTCTTATGGCGATTAACAATAAGAATGTGCCAGAGTTGGGAAACTTTAACCCGCCCTCAAATGAAATTCAGATGTAAACTTTCAAAACGCCGATACACGTGCCTTTTTTTTTTGTCTCCTCTATCAAAATATATTGGTCGCACCTCGTATTTTTTTTGGTGTTATATAGTGTAATCGCCCTTGCGTTGTTTTGTAACTGATGTTGACTCCATGGGCCTCTATAAGCACTTAATTAATCTAATTGCAGTGGAAACTGCAGTATTTGTTGCTTCTAAAACGATAAAGCGCTTTGAAATCCGAGCATCAGCAGAAGATAGCTTCGGTGGACGACCACCACAATGTCGCACAGAGGGATGGCTTCATACATTTTTTTGCAAAAATTATAAGGAGTGGTCGTAGAGCGCTGAGAATTATATGGATCAAACTAAGAAAAAAATAAAATTATATCAAAATCGACCACGCCCAACGCCCACTGTCATTAGGGTGGCCCTTAATAAACAAAAGTTGGATTTTGGACATTCTCACCCTCCAGTTTGGTGAACATTAGTAAAACAAGTAAGAGTGCTATATTCGGCTGTGCCGAATCTTATATACCCTTCACCAAATTATACTTCAAAATTTTAAATATTTTTAGGTAAACAAAATTTAATTTTTTTTCCAGTTTTTTGAATTTTTTGAAAAAAAAATTTTTTCGATTGTTATTTTAAATTTAATTATTTTTTTTTTTAAATTTAAAATTTTTTTTTTTTAAATTTTAAAATTTTTTTTTTTTTAAATTTAAAAATTTTTTTTTTTTAAATTTTAAAAATTTTTTTTTTGTTTTTTCAATTTTTTAAAAAAAATTCGGGTTCAAAATTTTTTTTCCCGATTTTGACCCATTGTAGGTCCAACTTACTATAGTCTTATATACGTCGTTGCAAATGTCTTTGAAATATCTATCATTAGATATCCATATTGTCTATATTAATGTCTTAGTAATCCAGATATAGGTAAAAAATAGGTAAAAAATAGAGGTTGTCTTGGTTTTTTCCTCATATCTCAGCCATTTGTGGACCGATTTTGCTGATTTTAAATAGCAAAATTCTCGAAAGCATGTCTGACCGATTTATTGAAGATTTGGATCCCGAAGATATCTGGGGTCTTCAGAAAACTGATTTCAACAGACAGACAGACAGACAGACGGACAGACAGACAGACAGACGGACATGGCTTAATCGACTCCGCTATCTATAAGGATCCAGAATATATATACTTTATAGGGTCGGAAATGAAAAATGTAGAAATTACAAACGGAATGACAAACTTATATATACCCTTCTCACGAAGCTGAAGGGTATAAAAATAAACCTGAAAAAATTTTAGGTAAATCGGTTGGGGATAAGACGTGCCGCAAGCCCTCTGAAGTTTTGAGATGCACTTACAAGGGGAAAAAATGCATTTTTTTCAGTTTTTGTAAAAATTACTTTTGCAATTTAATTTAAAAGAATCGAAATGTGTACGTAATTGTCGTTCTAATGAGACATAAAAAACAGAAATTGGTCAAAAAATGTTAAAGTCATTCGCCTAAAAATTGCAAAATAATTGGATTTTCTCGAAAATTTCAAAATTTAAATCGCAGGTACCGAAAAACTATAAGAGATATTTTCATAATTTTTTCACATTTTTATTCCCTATTATATTCTTAATAAATCCCAATGAGATGATCAAAAAATTCTGAAATTTGCTTAACAAAATTTTTAAAAATTTGAAAATGGAGTTTTGAAACTGCCGTTAAAAAAATGTATTTTTTTGTTCATACCTAAGAATACGTTAACGGTATCCTACGAAGACAAAAACTCATATACAAGTAAATATGGAAATATTTTAAGTAAAAATGAGCTTTAATTTTAATATTTATCAAAATATGTTAATTTTGTTCCTACCTTTCTTATTCTAGTTGCATGAGACACGTTAATGGCCTGGCGAATTTTTAATAACTTTAAAATTTTTTGACCAATTTCTGTTTTTTATGTCTCATTAGAACGACAATTACGTAAACATTTCGATTCTTTTAAATTAAATTGCAAAAGTAATTTTTTAATGGCAAAATTTTTACAAATCTGAAAAAATGCATTTTTTCCCCTTGTAAATGCATCTCAAAACTTCAGAGGGCTTGCGGCACGTCTTATCCCCAACCGATTTACTTAAAATTTTTTCAGGATGATTTTTTTACTAATGTTCACCAAACTGGAGGGTGAGAATGGCCAAAATCCAACTTTCGTTTATTAAGGGCCACCCTACTGTCCATACAATCCAAATAGATTTTTTCGCATTAAATTTTTCCTATCCAAGTAAAACTCTAGAAATTTGGTACATATATTTTCTGAAACAAAAGAAGAACGTATGCTAAGTTTTATTAAAATCGGCCATGCCCACCGCATATCGCCCATGCAATCCAAATGCAATACATTTGGATTGCAAGGAGTGGTCGTAGAGCATTGAAATTTGGCACCGAGAATTATATGGACAAAATTAAGAAAAATATGAAATTTTATCAAAATCGGACACGCCCACCGTATACCGCCCATACAATCCAAATCGATTTTTTGGCATAAAATTATTCCTGTCCAAGCAAAATTCTAGAAATTTGTCACAAATATTTGCTAAAACAAAAGAAGAAAGCACGCTGAGTTTCAATAAAATCGGTGACGCCCACCGCCCACGAAACCTATACATAGCTAAGAATTTTTTGATATTTCGTTTATTATTCGACAAAAAATGTTAAGTTTTCATCCTGTTCCGAAAACTATTTTTTTTAATCGAAACAAGACACTAACACCTTTCATTTTATTAAAAAAACAGCTTGTTCTCCATGGAAAATCAAAAATAAAATAACTTTAGAGGCTTATAGATTTGGGCATATATTTTTAACGGTTTATGGTATTCCCATAATTTTTTTTATTGATGTAGAAATGTTATATTTTTCAAATATGTTAAAGGTAAATGGTATTATTAGGAAAATTATACATACATACATTTTATCTTTAAACATTTCTCTACAAAACTGCATTATTTGATTTTTAAAATTAAGTTTTTGAAAAATTGACTTTTTGACCCCAAAATCCCTATTTGTGGCGTGGGACTGATAAATTATTTTCTTTTATTATTTTATTGTAAAGTCCGATAGAAACTTTGTATTTTTTTAGCAATTAATCAGTACTAAGCAATTTTGTATATCTTCTAGGATGTTTTTTATGTTCACATTTGCAGAGTTAATCATCTCAAATGTGATTAAGCTCTAATCACTTCAAAATCGAGATGATTATCCATACATTTAAATGATTTGTTAATCACTTCAAATTGACATGATTAAATCTTAATCACTTCATTAATCACGTAGAATCAACTGAACATACCTCAAACTGATGATGATGTAGCATCGGCCACCTTTTAGTGTAGTACCGATAAATAAATTTTGACAGAATTTTTTTTTTTTCTTATGAAACCTTAAATAATTCATCAATGTTCACAATTTCATAATTAAAAAGTTTAAAATAATCTGCTGATATCTTTAGTAAAGTATTATTTCCATATTTAATGCCTTAAAGAAATATAAATTTGTTTGTTGTTTTTTATTTGTCAACTTAATCATTTTAGTGTCAACTTAATCATCTCAAATGTAATGTGAACGGCTTTGATTAACTTAATCAAAATTTTGCTTAAACGCGTTTAAAAGCCCAAGTGTGAACATAGCATAAAGTAACTGATAATTTATTGAAGTGCTTTATTTTGTATTTTTTTAATAAAGAAATTAAAAAGATGTAATAACAAAATTTAATTTAATTTTTCACAAAATCTATTGGGAGGCAATACTGTTCACATGTGACTTCGTTCAGATGTGATTCAAAAAACGTATAAAAGTTCTGTTAGTATCAGAGTGAGTTACCAGATAATAGTAAATCGAATGCTTAACAATTAACAAAAGGAAAATGTTATCAGATCAGTTGATATGTGCAAGAAATAATGTGTAAACTAAAATTTCAACTATTCGTGAACACTTTTGACTTCTATTGTATGTAATCAGTAGGGGGCGGATTTTCATGCATTTATTATTAGAAAATATGCGCCTAAAATATGCTTCAATAAAATTAAAATATGACCTAAAAATTTAAAAAATATGCACTTATATTTTTGTGCGGAAACAAAAAATAAATAAATTTAAAAAAATATTTTGTTTACCTAAAAATATTTATTTTAGTATCAATCCAGTAGTATTCCTTTTGTACGATTATACGCTCACAAAATCCCAGAATCTAGAACTAACAAATGATCTTCACAGAAATCGCCCTTAGAAAGCTCAATAGAGCTTCTGATACAAACTATGAACAACTTTATATCAAATATGCAAGTCATGATGCAGGAACTGTTAAGAAACCAGGGTATGCTACTTCAAGCATTGGCCTATAAACAATGAACCAGATAAGAATGGCTGACTTCCAAAATGCTAGTTGCATTGTATTTGAACAAATTATACTGTTTCATAATGCCGGCATACAAAATGCTTACTGTGTATACTATTTCAAAATGCCGAAAATGAGTATTTTAAACGCAGTAAAAAAGCAATCACGCAAAAAGCAGTTACGCACACAAATAAAAAAGGAAAGAATATAGAAAATGGCCGACTCACAAATGGAAGTAATATTATTTTTTTTTTGGATAAAAAAACTTAATATAAACACCAAATAAATACTTTTATATATTTTTCAGTGAAAAAAATTATAATTTGCATTATGTTCATTTCATATCGTAAATGTAAACAAAGTATATATGTTGTTGCATTGTTTAGGAAGTTTAAATATGTACATAATTAAAATACCGTAGGAGAACTGCATACAAACTTTGCATTGATACATTTTTTTTTTTTTTTTTTTTTTTTTTTTAAATTTTCTAAAGTCTCAGTCTTTTGACATATTTCTGGTTTCTGAAACGCATTTTACATTCAAAAACTGTTTTCGAATTAAAGGTTTCTCTATATACGACACAAAACACCCAAGTGGTAAAGCGTGTGGTGGTGGAGCTATAATAATTAGTAATCAAATCAGACATTTCCCAATGCTGGAATATAAAACAGATCACATTCAAGCCACATCATTTCGGCCAAAAACATCACCATATCTTCTTTATACTGTCCCCCAAGACACAAAATAACAGATGATCAATTCATAACGTTTTACAAAACTCTAGGCAACAAATTTATAGCGGCAGGAGATTACAACACAAAGCACACGTTCTGGGGCTCACGACTCACAACTCCTAGGGGCAGACAGTTATTTAAAGCTAGCTCATCTCTTAAACTTGACGTTATATCTTTTGAACAGCCCACTTATTGGCCTTCAGATCTACAAAAGACTCAGAACATCAGCCGCGATCAGCTTTATACAGTCTCTTTGTTCGACTTGTCTTCTGACCACTCTCCCACTATTATATCAATGCTCAATTGGCAAAACACCGAAAAAAATTTTTGTTTCCCTAATAGGCATACTAACTGGCTTAAATATAGAAAGTATGTAAGCTCCCAAGTATATCAAAATATTTTACTGAAATCCGACAATGAAATACAAGATGATATAAACATGTTTTTGGAAACATTATCGAAAAGTTGCTACACCTTTTAAACGCTACAACGGCACCAAAAATAATAAATTTTCAACAACCATACAAAACCTTATAAAGGAAAAGAGAAATCTTAGAAGACAATGGCAACTACACCGTTCACCTACCTTGAAAAGTCAATTAAACCACTGTCAATGAACCCTTCATACTGCACTTATGGAGGACAAACAGTCAACTCTAAAGGCATATTTGGAAGGTCTAGATTAGAGTTGTCAAACCGGTTTTCGAATTATTCGAAAAATCGGTTTATTTCCATTTTTACAGTTTTTTTAAACCGGTTTTTACAAAAAGACGGTTTTCGAGTTATTCGACAAACCGGTTTTTTTGTCTCGAATTATTCGACAAAATCGAATATTTTGTAACATTTATTTTAAGATTTTATGCGATTACTTTTAATAATTATTTATTCCCCTTTTTAATTTTAAACAAATTTTAATACAAAAATGTTATATTTAAATTAACAGACCAATGTTAGCAAACTTTAACAGATAGAAGTCAGAAAACATATCGAGCAAAAAATAATCAGATGGATTTTTAACGTCACCTGTAATAATTTTTAATTGAATTTTTGGTCAGAACTAATGAAAGTTCATCAAACTCTGATTTAGAATATATTGAAAGTGACTTGCAAAATTTAGAAGCTCAGCTCAGTTTAACATTAAAAGAAGTTCAAAATCTACACAAAAGAACTAATATTGCAACAACAAGCGACTTAATAAAAGATTTTAATTATTTGGACAAATTTTCAAAAATATTGAATTAAATATTTTATACAATGCAATTTTAACAGTTACTCCATGTTTCTTCTTTAATAAAAAAAAATAAGGGAAAAATACAATTAACTATTAAGCTGAATTCACCCATGTGTTTCTGAAACATTTTTTGTTCGGAACATTATTTTTTTTTATATGTAGTTTGAAGTCTCTCTCAAAAATAAAACTTCAAACTACATATAAAAAAAATAATGTTCCTAACAAAAAATGTTTCAGAAACACATGGGTGAATTCAGCTTTATTATATAAAATATCTATTAATATTATATTAATATACATCCTTTCTTTTGACTGAACCATTTTTTAATTTGTTTTAATAAAAAATAATTTAATATAACTCAATTCTTAAATTGACAAAAAACACTAAAAACCGGTTATTCGAACCATCTTGCGAACTGGTTTCTACCCTAAATCATGGAAAATATTAGAAATAATTATGATACCTAAGCCAGGTAAGGACGCTAGCCAAGTGTCATCTTATCGCCCGATAAGCCTACTTTCAATTTTATCAAAGCTATTTAAGAAAGTATTTTTCAACGCATTGAACCCATATATAAACGACCATTCCCGTTCATCAGTTTCGATTCCGTAAGGATCATGGCACCATAGAACAGGTTCATCGCATAGTCACTCTTATCAGAAAGGCTTTTGAGGACAAACATTATTGCTCATCACTCTTCAGAGACATTTCTCAAGCCTTTGACAAAGTCTGGCATGATGGGCTTTTATATAAAATAGAATCCTTATTACCCCAAAATACCCACAAGTTACTGCGTAATTATTTATTAGCAGGAGTTTCCCAAGGCAGTATACTTTGTCCTCAGTATACTTTATACTACAGATATGCCCACAAATAACCTGATACACACGTCAACTTTTGCAGACGATACAGCGTTTATAAGCGTACATAAAAATCCAGAAATTGCTTCTAGTTGTCTGCAGGATCATATTAAAGATCTCGAAAAATGGCTAAACAAATGGAGGATAAAAGTTAATCCAACAAAGTGCGCACATGTTAATTTCACCTTGAGAAAGGGAAACTGTCCCAAACTGTATATAAATAACATCGATTTCCCCGAGCAAAATCGTATTAAATATATTGGTATACACCTTGATCGTCGCATTACCTGGTCTCAACATATTGAATCGAAATCCACACAACTTCAGTGGCTCCATTGTTCCCATTATGATCTCAACCTAAACTACAAGGTTCTACTCTACAAAGCTATTATTAAGCCAATATGGACCTATGGTATCCAACTATGGGGAACAGCTTCTGCTTCTAGTATAGAAAAATTACAAAGACGACAAAATAAAATATTGCGACTAATTACTGGTGACCCATGGTATATTAGTAACTATATGTTCATAAGGACCTTAATATTCCATTTGTTCGCGACGAAATAAAAACCTTATGCTCCAGATATGTACGAAAACTGCCAACTCATCCAAATCCTCTTGTACAGGATCTACTCTATTATAATGGACATACTCGCCTCAAGCGGATAGACACATTGGCCTTCGTGGAACAGCATTTAAGGTGAACACTTTACGCTACGAAAAATGGATTTTCTGTTGCAATGGCAATATACCCAGAAAATATTAGTTAATTTAAGATCTTAATACTTTTTAAGGATACTATTTCAACGCTTAAGTTTCCCATTTGTGCAAATTTGCGCGACGTGTTTCATGAACCCACATTTTTGTGTATAAGTTTAATACTAGAATTACTGGCCGTTCCCCACAATTGGATTCCATATGTCCAGATTGATTTTAAAACACATTTATACAGGATGACTTTATAGTAAAGGCTTAATTTTGATTGGTCATTGTGTAACCAGTGAAGGCTAGAGGCTCTTAACTTCATGTGAATCTTGTGTATCTTGGCTTCTATATGACGACGCCAAGTAAGTCGTCTATCCAAGTGAATACCAGAGTATGTAACAGTATCTGTCTGTGGAATGTTTATGTTATTTAGTGTGATAGGTGGACAGTCACCCCTTCTGATAGTAAATGTGATGTGTTTACTTTTGAGTTCATTTACTCGTTATCGAGTCTCAGATAATTGGCCAATTCCGTAGAAGCTACCTGTGGATCTGCATGTGAACTAAATACACAGACAAGTCAGAAGTATATACAAATAATGTGTTGGTCCGAGAATACTTCCCTGTGGAACACCAGCCTTAATTTCATAATTTCCTGTTACATAATCGCAATATTTCATTTTAAAAACTCGGTCTGATATGTATGACTCCAGCAATCGATGCGTACTTGGTGGCAGTAGATACTTAATTTTGTGAATTAACCCTTATACGACACCTTGTCGAAGGCCTGTCCAAAAAGATAGCATAGCAGTATTTTTTATTTTCAAAAGATTCTCTGATCAATCGATTAATTTGTTCAATGGTTCCATGTTGTTCACGAAAACCAAATTGATGAACTGGGATAATATGTTGGTTATTTAAGTATGGCATAATTTTACATTGCAATATTTTCTCAAATAACTTTGATATGCAGGGCAGTAGACTTATAGGTCTGTATGAAGACGGCATTGTTAAATCTTTTCCTGGTTTAGGTATCATAATGATCTGAGCAATTTTCCAATTTGTTGGGAAAACGCCTAGTCTAGTGATAGCTGAAAACAATACAGATAGCTCGATTATAGCTAAATGCGGTAGGTTTTTAATCTTGGATGGCGTAATTTTGTCATATCCTGGAGATTTTTTTTGTATTTATGTTATTTTTGATAACTTTTCGAACGTCCTCGGGACTTACTCTGATATGATCATCCGCTGTCTCATGAACAGGAGGATTTTCAAGTACAAAATCATTGTTGGGTGGATTTGGCTTAAATACATTACGTAGGTGCTCGGCATAAATTAATGATTTGTCCTTAGCATTTCTTGCCCAATTACCATCAGCCACTCTCTTCTAAGCTTTCTCTTTTCGAGAAGCAATCGTTCAATATCTGAATTGGAAATATGCATTTTTGGCTTTGTAGAGATTTCGATCCTTGAATGATCCAGAGCCGAAGTAATTAATGACATGAAGTCATTGACGCATTCGTTTATCTCTCCCTCACACTGTATATATGGATTAGTGTGGATATAGCTACTGATGAACTTCCTGTATTTAAGCCAATTTGTTTTGTAAAACGGAATATTTTCAGGAGATTTAGGTATATTTTTCCCATAATAGGTGACTATTACGTGTGAATGGTCGGACGATAAATCAAAAGATATTTCCGTAGATATTGAATTTCTATCTACATTTCTGAATATGTCAACTAGGGCTTTGTAAAGCTGTCTTCCTCTAGGGTTAATTAGCTGTGAACCCCAGTATGTATGTTTCGTAGAGTGGGTCATTTTTTTTTCTCCACAAAGCGGTTATCAAAATCGTAATCTACGATGAATTCTAAGAAGTTTTTCCGAAGAAACCATGGGGTCTAAAGTCAAAATCGAGCTTCCCATTTTTAACGCGAAATTTTTCCTTTCGTATTTCATATTTTTGTTTAAATATGCTAACATTTTATTGGGCCTTTTAAGAAACTAAACTATGTTTGGGCTTTTCCGAAATGAAAGAAAGGCAGAAAAGATGATTCTTTGCATATGGAGAAGATTAACAATAAACTTCACCCAAGGATGGTTAACAAAAATCTCATATCGTGGTTGTGCGAGAACCTAAAACCGAGCTTTTGGGTCACAGTGGGAGAAATGAAAAAAAGTGCAAAATAAATGCAAAAAAGTTTTAGGTGAATACGTGTCATATTTAATTTCTGATAATGACGTCAATGAAGAAGAAGAATGTAAAATTTAAGGATTATCAGAAGCATTTTTATATTTTATGCAAAACATAATGCAGGAATTTCATACAACTATTTAAGCTCTTGAGAAAGACTCTTGTACAGTTTTAGAGTTGCTCGATATAATGACCGAACTTATAAATAGCCTCAAAAGTAGAAAAAATTAAAAATTTTATGCCACCAAACTTAACAGCATTTTGAAAAAAATTTCGCCTAATGAACAAAAAACTTTAAGACTGAAGTAGAAGACTTTTTAAAAACAGCGGTCAGCTAATTAGAAAATCATTTTTTTAAAGAATAGCATTTTTAAATTAAAAAAAAACATATTTTCTTGGGTAGATTTACAAAAACTTTCGCAAAACCTTCAATTATCTGAAGTAATAGATAACGATAAACTATACATATATCGATTACTGCAGCCTTCGTGAAGTTTATAAACAAATGCCAAGAGATTTGTCAAATGATATGGTCCTATGTTTTTATCAAAGGTGAAAGGAATGAATTCGTGATTTTAAGAAAAGTTGTACTCGTATGTTTCGTAATTTACAATACCAGTAAACAAAGCTTTTTGTGAAAGAATTTTTACTATTTTAAACAATCTTTACACTAAAGAAATAAACCGAATGTCATTCTATCTGATTAGATCTGAAATATTAATACGAACAAATTTAGAGGAAGTTTGTAAAGATTTTCAAAGTGGTTACAAACCTCTAGGTTTGGAATTTTCCAAAATTCGTAAGTTCAAAAACGAAATAAAGTGGCAGTGTTTTTAGTATTTAATAATATAAATATTGTTACGAAATTGTACTTGAATTCAAATATAACGCTTTTAAGGGCTGATTTAAAAGTAGCTTAATGCTTTCAAATAACAGTGCTGTAAAAGCAAACTGTAACATATCTGTGGGCATTATTAAATAAAAGCTTTCAGTTGACCATTGATCGTAAGTTGGCAACGCTGTATTCGAATAATCAGTTAAAGAACATTGTAGAAATAGAGCTTTCTAGATGGTTATGCAGTGTTATAAATAGTGGCAGAGGTTGCAGTAGTGAGTGAGTTTATCAGAGACGCTTTTCGAATAAACATCAACTTGTAACGGAAAGTTAGAGAAACCTTATGATTTAAAATTTGTCTTACTCAGTTTTGAATTTTTCTGCATTTTTTTTTCGAAATTTTAATGTATTTTTTCTTTTCAAATTATATATGTAGGAGATTAAGAAAGGAGGAAAACAGCACGCACAAAAACAGTCATCTTCAACCTCTTAAACAAGCCGGCCGTGCGCGGACGTAACAAAACATTTTAAACACTCAATATATTTCTCTATTTACCTTATATTATTTCTTTTATTTAATAAACTTGAATTTCAAATTAAACAACTCTACAATTTTGGGGGCTCAACCCGGATCAAAGTGATAAATATTTGAATGTAAAAGTGCCGTGAAATTTATGAAAATATCGCAGTTTTGTGAATAAATTTGAATAGTGTTTTTAGAGAAAAACCACCCCTTTTTACAAACAAATATAACGACTTTTTTAAAAGAGAATATTGAGAAAGAGAGTACGTGTGTATCGTGAAACCGTGTATAAAAAATAGTGTGTGTGTTGCAATCAAGATAGTGTTTGTGAGAGACCACAACTAGTGTTTTTTGCAATAAGTGGCAAAATTGTGTTTTTTTATATACGCGCGAGTAACAGGAACATTCTTTGATATAAAAACAAAGGCACACGAAAAGACAAACGATCGTAAATATGAGTGCTTTGGGTGATTTTGTTGATATCAAACACAATGTTGCAAATGCAAAGAGAATGGCAATCGTTGCCATGCACAAACTAATTTTTGAGGAAGACGGTGACCGCGGTAACCGACAACGTGTACGTCAGTTTACTGGCTTTGATTTTAAAGAACACGACGTTGAGTATGAACAGAAAAGAAAATATGTTGAAGAGAACCTGAGTGATGCTGATTTGGTTGCTGTATGCAATGTATTGGGTTTAGGTTACAACAAAGACGATTTGTTTCAACACATATTTTCTAATATGAAGAAGGGACAACTGATGTGTTGCCTTGACAATGACGATTACGACGACGATGATGATGTTAACGACGATAATGATGCTACAATTGTACAAAACGACGCAATCATCAACAACGACGATGATGATGTTAACAACGATGATGACGGTACAATTGTACATAACGACGCAAACAACAACAACAACGACGGTGATCATAAGAATATTGAACATGACGACGCAAGCAACAATTCTTATGAAAACAAATATGTGGGCAGAGCTGAATTTAACGACGGCAGCAAAAGCAAGACGATGCAGAGTATGGCAAGAAGTACAGACGATGGTAACGGTATGCAGAATGCAGAATTTGTTAATGTGCGGAAGAGTACATGTATGAACATGCAACGGTTTGCAATAAACTATCGTGATATTGAAGACTCTATTCCCTCGTTCGACGGCGACGGAAATATGCCAATTGATGTATGGATAGATGAATTTGAAGAAACATCTTCTATTATGGGTTTTGATGATTTCCAGATGTTTATTTTTGCAAAAAAATCATTGAAGGGTTTGGCCAAACTGTACGTGTCCAGTGAAAGAGGTATTACATCTTATGCCATATTGAAGAAGGCATTAAGAAATGAATTTGGTTCAACAGTGAATAGTGCACAATTGCATAGAATGATGATACAACGACGAATGAATGGAGACGAAACAATTCATCAATACTTTTTTAGTATGAAAGAGTTGGCTTCACGAGGAAGTATTGACGATAGCACCCTAATGGAGTATGTTATTGACGGTATTAATGATTTGACCGTAAACAAATCTATTTTATATGGCGCAACTAATTTGAAGGATTTTAAAATCAAATTAAAATGCTACGAGACGATGGTGGACAAATCTACCAAACCAAAGATGGAGAAACCAACAACGAGCAGAGTCAAGAACGACAGAAAGGAGAAAACTTGTTTTAATTGTGGTGGCAAAGGCCATGAATCTAAATATTGTAAGGACAAGGACAAGGGCGTTAAATGTTTCAGCTGTAACAAATTCGGTCATGTTTCCAAGCAGTGTCCTACAAAACAAGAAAAAGCAAACGTACGTCAGCTGGTAACAGTGAAAAAGAATCCGATGGAGTTCGAGGTACAATTTTTGTGTGACCAACCTTTTTCAGCGAAGACTTTGTTCGATACAGGGAGTAAATTTAATGTGGTTTCTAATGACGTTTATGAGAGACTAAAAAGTCCTAAACTTGGTAAATCAGATTTCTATCTCGTTGGTTTTGGCAATCAGGGAAACCAGAATAAGATTAAGCCAATTGGAAATTTTGAGCAGAATATAAATATTGACGACGACGAATATATCTTAACTTTTCACGTAGTGCCTACCGATTCTATAGATGTCGACGTAATATTGGGTAACGAATTTTGTAAGTTTAGTGAGATAAACATTACTTCAGACGGTTTGAAGATACGAAAGGTCCTGAACGAGACAGTAGAGGAAATTCACAAAATGATGGTGATAAACACATATGAAGATCCCGATAATGAAGTAAGTAAAGGTGAAATAGACGACAGTGCAAGTGAAAATGCCAAGCTCGAAGTGAGAAGATTAATTACGAATTATCGACCAGTGAAAACCAAGACAACAAATGTCGAGATGAAAATAATTGTTAAAGATGAGACCCCAATTCACTGCAGTCCAAGACGCTTGCCGATAACGGAACGAAAAATAGTCGATGACCAAATTGAAGAATGGCTCAAAGAAGGCATCTTTGAACCATCCGAGTCGGAGTATAGTAGTCCCGTGGTACTTGTTAAGAAACGAAATGGAGAACCAAGACTTTGTGTCGATTTCCGGAGAATCAACAAGGTGATTGAGAAGGATCGATTTCCATTGCCGTTAATTGAAGACCAACTGGATCGGTTGCAAGACACCAATATATTTTCAACGATAGATCTCAAAAACGGTTTCTTCCACGTGTCCGTCGAGGAATAAAGCAGAAAATATACATCATTTGTCACTCATAGTGGACAATATCAATTTTTGAAAGTGCCATTTGGATTATCAAATTCGCCTGGTGTGTTCCAGCGCCACGTTAACGCAGTATTTCGAGATTTAAACAGAAAAGGTATAGCTTTACCATATATAGACGACGTGATAATAACCGCTAGAGACGAAGACGAGGCGATACAAAATTTAAAAAGTGTTTTGGAACTTTGTGAAGATTATGGTTTGATAATAAATCTGAAGAAGTGTAATTTCTTGAAAAGGAGAATTCAGTTTCTGGGATATGTAATAGAGGACAAACGGATTTCGCCGTCACCCGAGAAGATCGACGCGCTGATAAGATTTCCCATTCCCCAAAACCTGAAACAACTGGAAGGCTTCCTAGGTTTAGCCAGTTATTTCCGTAAGTTTATAGCCGAGTTCTCAATTATTGCAAAACCATTAACGGACTTGAAGAAGAAGGATAGGAAATTTGAAATAAATGAAGATCAGCTATCAATAGACTGAAGTGTGTTATGAGTCAGAACCCAGTTTTACGTATCTACAATCAGAACTATGAAACCGAAGTTCATACCGACGCATCCATGGACGGATACGGAGCAGTTCTATTACAGAAGTCACCTGACGATAACCAACTTCATCCCGTATATTACATGAGTAAGAAGACGACCGAACCGGAGAGAAAATATTCAAGCTACGAATTAGAGATTCTTGCTGTCATCGAAGCATTGAAGAAGTTCAAAGTATATTTGCTTGGGATACATTTTAAGCTCGTTACGGATTGCAACGCTTTCACCAAGACGCTCGAGAAGAAAGACTTATGCACCCGTGTCGCTCGTTGGATATTATTTCTACAGGAGTATAACTACAAGGTCGAACATAGGGCTGGAAAGCAGATGAAACACGTCGACGCTTTTTCCCGTTATCCTGTTATGATAATTTCGAACGAAGATAGTATCATCGAAAAGATTAAACGTGCCCAATTACAAGATGAAGACCTACTAACCGTAAAAGATATTTTGAAGAATACAACGAATTATAAGGACTATTTTCTTAAAGGTGATATTCTTTACAAAATCGTCAACGATAATGAGCTGCTAGTCGTGCCAAAAGGCATTCAGCGAGAGGTGATTAGGCAAGCCCATGAAAAAGGACATTTTGACGTAAGGAAAACAAAGGATTTAATATGCCGTGATTACTACATTCCGAAACTCGAGGAGAAAATAAAGCATCATATTGCTAATTGCGTTCCATGTATCGTGATAAATAGGAAAAAAGGCAAACAAGAAGGTGAACTTAATCCATTGCCGAAGGAAGAAATACCTCTGAAGACTTACCACATTGACTTTCTCGGACCATTGGAGTCCACAAACAAGAACTACAATCATATATTTGCCGTTATTGATTCGTTTACAAAGTTTTGCTGGCTTTACCCCACGAAGTCCACTACAGCTAAAGACGCCATAACAAAATTGGAACAACAAAGTGTTTCTTTTGGAAATCCCGTCCAGATTATATCCGATCGAGGTTCAGCATTTACTTCTGGCGAATTTCAACAGTATTGCGAAGACGAAGGTATTCAACACGCTAAGATTACAACAGGTTTACCACGTGCCAACGGTCAAATTGAAAGGATGAATAGCATCATTGTACCAGTACTAGCCAAGTTAAGTTTAGATGATCCGAGTAAATGGTACAAATACGTCGGAAAGGTTCAACAGATCTTAAACTCAACATACTACAGAAGCATCGATTCTACGCCGTTTGAGATATTAATTGGAGTTAAAATGCACAACAAAGACGACATTCGTATCAAAGAGTTGTTACAGCAGGAAGTCATTACAAACTTCTACCATCAACGATCCGAAGCTAGAAGAGAAGCTAAAGAAAACATCAGTAAACTACAAGACGAAAACAGAAGTACTTACAACCTGAGACGTAAGCAAGCTACACAATATCGTGTCAACGACCTAGTTGCTATCAAGAGAACGCAGCTGGGAGGCGGTCTCAAATTGAAATCGAAGTATTTCGGTCCCTATCGTGTCATAAAAGTTAAGCCGCACAACACCTATGATGTAATGAAGGTAAGCCATGGTGAAGGCCCTAAGCTGACGTCAACTTGTGCCGAGTTCATCAAGCCCTGGCCAGATGATGGCGATGAAGACGGATTCGAGGCGAATCCATTGCAGGAAGGCCGATCTGTAGGAGATTAAGAAAGGAGGAAAACAGCACGCACAAAAACAGTCATCTTCAACCTCTTAAACAAGCCGGTCGTGCGCGGACGTAACAAAACATTTTAAACACTCAATATATTTCTCTATTTACCTTATATTATTTCTTTTATTTAATAAACTTGAATTTTAAATTAAACAACTCTACATATATTTGAGTTATATCTATTAATTTTACTTTATACTTTAAAAAAATAAAAACGTTGGAAATATCATAATCTTTTAGATGTAACATTGCTTGTTTTTGTTTAATATGTGTCAACAAATGTGTAGGTCAGTGTAGTCTGATGGCATTTTTGAATCGTCGATAAATACATATAGAATTAACTCAGTCAGAGAAAAAAAATCTAAATGATATTCTCACCACTTTATTATAATATGTAAAAACAAAAATAAAACTCATATGTTTGAAGTTTGAGTGTGATTTTTGGTTTGAGTATTTATTCTGGTTTTCACTCAATATGTATTTTTATATGGTTTGAATATTTGCTAAAACTGCCATATCGTTGCAAATAAAAAATAAAGACCCACTGAAACTTTTACAAAAAAAACAATAATGCCAGACAAATTCAAACAACTGATTATATTAGGAGGGGCTTGACCGATTAAAACTGTATATAACAACATAAGAAAAAAATACTTAAGAAAGAAAAACTGTAGATAGGATTTATAAAATTTCTTAACGGCAGTTGATAGACATCGTGATTTACAAAAAAATAAAGATGGTTAATAAAATGTGATTTTGCATTCTTTCTGTTGTGACCTGATGAAGATAACACATCCTTTACGGAAATTGAAATTTAGGAAAGGTAAGCTAATGAGGAAATTCACTTATAATTCTCCTTCCTAATTGATTAAAATACTTTAACCTAGTTTTTGTCCACACGTCCCGATAGAAGCCAAGAATTCGGAATACCCACATTGGTTGCAGTATTGGGTACACCAATGATAAAGGCAAAATTACCAAAAACTACAGCTCCTCCATCAGATTAATTCAAAGTGTGAAAACTTGTCTTACTTATTGCTTAAAACAACAGAAAGAAAACTTAACTGAGTACTTGGCATAAAACTCACACCTAACAGAAGAAAACACATTTTTGTTTTTGTTGATGATAAATAAGAACAAAAAAAATACTGATCCGAAATAAAACCTCTAGTGATCAAAATTGTCTTCAACAATTCTCGAGGGAGACAATCCCTTAACACTCCAGTCGGAGAACGAGTTGTACCGATAAAACTTGATCAACTTAAAAAAGAAACCTACAGTTTATTGTGATCAGAATCATACAAGTTGTCATATACATATCTACGGTGGCGAGAATTTTTATTACAAAAAAATTATATCATAGAAAAAGTGAAGAAAAACACAAAATAATGTGAATTAAATCATTAAGAATTTTATAAAGAAAATAACAACAAAATAAAATTGTAAGATAAAATATTTTCGTCGCACAGTGTCATGAAAGCGTATTTCTTGGTATTAGAATGAAAAATATAAAAAATTTAATTAAAAGATATAAAATATAGAGAATTTAAGTGAAATTAAATAAGTAAAAAACAATATAAGAAGACGGGTAAATACGTATATATAGTAACTATTATACATGAAATAAGATCACACTGAAAAAAAAATAATTAAAAAAATATGCATTATAATAATATATACATATGTGTATATATAAAAATATTACCATTCTGACCAAAATTGTGTCTATCCCACAGTATTACAATCAAAAAACTAAAAGAAAGAATCATAAAAAAAAACAAGCAAAACAAAAATAATAATAAGTATAAGTGAGAGAAATGCATTGAGCAAATAATGAAGAATTCATCAATAAATAAATAGAGCAGTTAAAGTTTAACAATAACATTAACAACAAGTTCAAGAAAACAACAACAACCCTACAAAAGCAGCGCTGGAGGCCTTCATCGTGTGTATATATGTAAGTTTGATTCTTTTATTTCTTATTTGTTTGTTTTGATATATTATGTTGATGGATATCAAATATTAAATCATTTCAAAAATATTTAAATTATACATATATTGTTAAAAACCAATTTTTTATTATTGATGTTAATTCGCCATTGTTTACAAAAACAACATAATATATCAAACGCCATTAATTTATTGAAAACCGAATCAAATTGAAGAAATTCCATTTTTTGAAAATGTTAACATTTTATAACTGTCTAAAATAATATTATCACCATATTATATTTTTCATAAATTCTAACTAATTACTAAATTAACTAAAACTAAATTAATTTCGAAGTAAAAAAAAGAAAAAATATATATAAACAATGCAATGTTGAAAAGCATTTTTTTAACATTAGTGGAATTTCTGTTAATTTGATTTGGTTTAATAATTCTCGTATTTGCTTGCATCTCTTTAACATTTGATAAAACAAAAATATAAAAAAAAACAAAAACACAATTTTTTTTAACTTCCAATGGAAGACCTAAAAGATTTGATTGAGAAAACAAAATAAATATTCTGTTTTACATATATGTATACAAATAAATGTGATCAATACGAATTTATGAACTTCTTCCTATATTTTAATTTCGCTATAGTAACAATTTCAATATGTTATATACGATATCGCGTGTGACACTGTGCAAATAAATTCAGATTTATAAAATTTTTATTAATAAATTTGTTTATTATACTTTATAAAGAGTTATCTACAAATAATTTTAAAATTGTGCTATTGGACTAAACGTCCTTTTTAGATTTAAGCTAGTATATAGTGTGAAAATGAATTATTTTTTTTATTAATAAAAAAAAAAACAAAACATTTAAAATGTGTGAATAAACATAACTGAGTATTCCTTTTTTGGAAATGGTGTAGAAAACTATTTTTGTTAGGGATCCTTATGAATTATTACATTTGTTGCCCGAGGATCACAGGCGGGGAGGGTAACTGAGGCAAAGTTAGCATAACATCTGCTATTGCACATAATGACAAGTAGATCATTTGTTTATTTGATTATTTCTGTTAGATTTTATCTTTTTGGTTTGATTATATACTATTCTTATTTCAAGTGGCTTTAGGGACTCTAAAAATAAGATTTGTAATAAAGATTTATGGAGAATAGTCGATGAACCACCCAACCACTGATTTGCTAGCCGTAAAATTTACACGAGTCCCACTTGACTATCTTTCTCCTAAAATACAATTGAGAATATAATTTTTCTCAAATACCAAAAAAAAAACTGTTACAAACTGAGTGCCTTAAAGTGTGTTGTGTTTTTCAAGTAAATTCGTGTACATTATAAATTGTGTCTGTATTTCTGCGAATTTGCAAACGTGTATAAAAAAAACATTGAGTGACTATTTAATTCTGTTGTTGTACATTTTTAAATAAATAAAGAGTTGTTACAATTGTCAAACAACTAAACGGCTTTTATTTGCAATCAAATTCGAGTATAAGGAAGAAATGGAAGTTTCTACACGTTCAACAACAAGCAGCATGGATTTAAGCACAATGTTGGCGGCTATGATGGAAAAAATGGAAACAGCCAACAAGAACCTGGAAGCGAAATTGAACGAAAATTCTAGAACCATCTTAGAAACTTCTAAGGTAAACAACGAGAAACTTTTTGCCGACAATGAGAAACTTCTTGCCGACAACGAGAAACTTCGTGCTGAGGTTAAAGCTGAAGTCAAAAAAACTATCAAACACTTAGCTGAAATCGAAGCGAAACTTCAAGAATCCTCTAGAGCTACAGATGAAAAAATTCAGGAAATGTCTGAGGTTATTAACAGCAGAGTGGATGTCGTTGACAAAAAGGTGTTTTCTAGCGGCCTAGAAAAACAATCCCAAGATGTTGATAATAAATTTCTCGATCTGGAAATGAAAATTAATAATCTTCAATGCCAAGACGGACCGGTGCGAGTTATTTCAGAAACATCGAGTAGAATAAAGGCTCCTAGTTTTGATGGCACCACACCATTTAATGTGTTCAAGTTCCAGTTTGATACAGTTGCCAAGAGAAATGTATGGAGTAATGAAGAAAGAGCTATAGAATTGATTTTGGCCTTGAAAGAGAACGCAGCAATAGTTCTTGAAAGCGTGCCAGTGAGCAACAGAAATTGTTATGATGACATAATGGAGGCGCTACAACGTAAGTACGGTGGCGAACATAAAAAAGAATTATACCGAATGGAATTGCGTGGTAGAGTGCAGAATGCCAATGAGACGCTACAAGATTTTGCGATGGAAATCGAGCGTTTGCTACAGCTTATTTATCCAGGGGAGAACCATTCGATTTTGGAGCATTTGAAGATAGAGGCATTTGTGAATGGTATTCGCGATCCAGAGATAAAATATGCGGTATGTGCCACACCAAAGTCGTCATTCTTTGAAACCGTCTCATTCGCGCTGGTAGAAGAAACAGCAAAGATAATTTCAAAGCCCCAGGTGTGTAGTGTGCGGAAGATCGAGGTTGTCGCTGAAAATTATAGAAGTATGGTCAACGAATTAAAGGAATTAAAAGAGGCAGTTTTAAAGGCTTTAAGTAAGAGACAAACTAAAGCCAAAGTTAAATGTTATAACTGTGGAAAAATGGGTCACATTCAGCGAAACTGCAGAGCACCAATAAAGCGAATCAGATATGTTTCAGCATCAAGAAATAACCAGCTGGCGAATCATCAAGCATTACAGGAGCCACCTTTAAAGCGAGCTTGCACTGAGGGACAGGATCTGACACCCACACCTGATGGCCCTACCATCTCCATATCAGTACTGCAGCAGGAAAATAACAATCTTACTGCTAGTGGGTACATCAACTGCCGGAAGCACATCCTTACTATGGACACGGGAGCGTCGCAGTCTATCATCAGAACAGATTTAGTAAAGAAATCGGTGGAACCAATTTGCAATGTAAGTCTACGCACCGCTACTGGAGAGCCTGCCGCTGTCCATGGTAAAGTTAATGTGAAACTAACTATTGGTGGTATTAGCGTAAATCATGTCTTTGTTGTTGCCGATAATGTGGACGAAGTAATCATTGGTGCAGACTTCATGATTAATCACAGCATTACTTTGGATATGGGACAAAAAGTCATGAATTGGCAAAATATTAAAATACCCCTTGACGTCGGATATGAGAGCAAGTCTCAAGTAAGAAAGTTAGTTTTTGTTGAGCACAAAAGGTTGCCACCGCAGTCAGAGGATTTGGTATAGGCCCGTGAGGAAGTGGAGGATTGTATAGACAATGGTTTGATGGTGTTAGAACCAGCGGATGTGAGAAGTGGCCATGTAACAATGGAGTCCCTCGTTGAACAGTGCAACGACAATATGGTTCCTGTTGGAGTGCTAGGTCTGTCCCGCAGAGAAAATATCATCAGGCCGGGTTCCAAGATGGGTGAAGGTGCTTCAGCAGAAAAAGAAATGCATGAACTCGTTCGGAGACGAATTAAAATGACAAATGACCAAATGAAAACCAGATATAGCTCACAACGCACACTGGTTCAAGGGCGGCATTAATTAATTTTTTTCATGTCTTCTGATCTACCTGATTTTTTCACAGTTTGTAATAAACAATCTAATTAATATGTACCAAAAGTATTAGGCTTATATCTTTATTACTTTTTTGTCCACAGACATTCAAAGGTGACCTAAGTGAATGCGTTTGAAATGACCGTATTATATATGCTACCTTTTATCGCTTCATGCTGTTAAAATATTCTTGTAATGACACTATAATGATTTTTTTTATAGAATTGGATGTTATAAATGATATATATGCAAATAAAAAAATTTTTGAAAATTAAAAAAAAAAAAAATTTAATACTATAAATTGTCTAAAAATATTTATTTTCTCCAAATTCTATGGATTGTACCTATTGATCTCCAACGACCTCTAGCCCGAGACTTATATCGAATTAAAGCCTGAAGTCTCAGCTAACGATTTATTAAAAATTCAGCTGCCCGTTTTTGCCCCTAAGCAATTCCGGTACAAAAAACAAAAAAAAAGGTAGGGAAAATTTGCTTCACAAGCCTGTTATTGCGCATGCAATAACAGCTTTTTTTTAAAAATAATTCGGTATCTCGGGAACTATTGGCGATATTATTACGAAATTTCACATGGTTGGAGCTGAGGTGTTTTCGAGTCGATTCGTAGTTGTTCAGCTTCCTAAGGGTAATGGGGGCCAGTACGTGGCCCCTCAAATTTGGTTACCTCGGGTCTCAAATTTTTAAAAAAATCGCCAAAAATCCATTTATGATCCGAATAAGCTGAAATTTAAAATATAAATAGTACTTGAGAAGATCTACTAAAAACACGCTTAGACTTGTAGGTTATCTATATTAGTTGAAGAGATATTTAGGTTTATTGATTTATTTTTTTTTAATTTTGCTCGATCTTGTTTTGGTTTTTTAGATATGACGGGCCAACGAAGGGTCGACATTTTTTTTAACAGCGTCAGCCATATTGGCGATAAAATTCTAAATAAAATAGAAACAACTTGGAGACAGTTATGTCATCCCTATAAAAAGTTACATGCATCCAAAGTTAGAAAATGTAAAAACTAAAAAAAAAAATATAATATGGTGATTTTCCATGAAGAAAAATATAAAATTTGAATTAATGTAAAATTTAAACGGTTAAAGATATCATAACAAAATTTGGAACTGATATAGACTCAAATGTCCTTAAATCAATGGCATTATAATTTTTGACATTTTTTATTTTCAAATACCGAAATTCCTGAAACGGGGAAAATGTGTTCCAAAAACTCAGTTTTTTTTAGAAAACTGCCTACTGTGACGTTATTTACCGTGTGATAGTAAAAAAAACTTTGCTAGTATTTAAGAAACATATAGGGCTATACAAGTAGGGGGCTATTTCGAGGATCGATGCTTTGCCTTTTTAAATTTTTTTACTCAAACCAAATTTTTTTTTTTTTTTAAATTGGCCAAGTTTGGATAGTTCTGGGGAGTGTTATGTCCGCTTAAGTGAGCCAAATTTTAGTTTACACGCTTTTCTACTATGTTCTCTTTCCGGATCATATACAAATTGTATATAGTTCCGAAGAAAATTTTTTTCTACAAAAGAAAAAATATACGCACTTTTTTGGTAAAAAAACGTAAAAAATACGGACTTTTTACATGTTTCAAATTTGGATGAGTGTAAGTTTTTATAGGGACGACATGACTCTTAGCAAGTTGTTTGTATTTTATTTAGAATTTTATCGCCAATATAGCTGATTTTGTAAAAAAAAATTTCGACCCTCCGTTGGCCCGCGATAACTAAAAAACCAAAAAAAGATCGAGCAAAATAAAAAAAAATAAATCAATAAACCTAAATATCTCTTCAACTCATAGAGATAACCTACATATGTAAGCGTATTTTTAGTAGATCTTCTCAAGGACTATTTATATTTTAAATTTCAGCTCATTCGGATCATAAATGGATTTTTGGCGATTTTTTTAAAAATTTAAGACCCGAGGTGACCAAATTTGAGGGGCCACGTACTGGCCCCCATTACCCCTAGGAAGCTGAACAACTGCAAATCAACTCGAAAACACCTCAGCTCCAATCATGTGAAATTTCGTAATAATATCTCTAATAGTTCCCGAGATACCGAATTATTGCCAAAAAACTACGTTTCTGAACCACTGTGCAACGTAATAAGGGTTTGTCATCCAAATTAAGGAATCACTGCAAAGGACTACATAGGGTAGTTAAGAAATTGGACGACATGGTTGATAGAATACGGAAATGTGGAAGATCGATATCGGGAATTAAAGTTGAACATCTGCAACGACTAGCTGCCTGTGGGAGAAGTGAATCTATGCCTATTCGGGACGAACAGGCTTAAGCGGGGGGCAGTGTTACGAAATTGTACTTGAATTCAAATATAAGGTTTTTAAGGGCTGATTTAAAAGTAGCTTAATGCTTTCAAATAACAGTGCTGTAATAGCAAACTGTAACATATCTGTGGGCATTATTAAATAAAAGATTTCAGTTGACCATTGATCGTAAGTTGGCAACGCTGTATTCGAATTCGAATAATCAGTTAAAGAACATTGTAGAAATAGAGCTTTCTAGATGGTTATGCAGTGTTATAAATAGTTGCAGAGGTTGCAGTAGTGAGTGAGTTTATCAGAGACGCTTTTCGAATAAACATCAACTGAGTGCCTTAAAGTGTGTTGTGTTTTTCAAGTAAATTTGTGTACATTATAAGTTGTGTCTGTATTTCTGCGAATTTGCAAACGTGTATAAAAAAACATTGAGTGACTATTTAATTCTGTTGTTGTACATTTTTAAATAAATAAAGAGTTGTTACAATTCTCAAACTACTAAACGGCTTTTATTTGCAATCAAAAGTATCCGGTTTATTTAAAGGAAATAAACTAACATTTTGAAAAGGTTAAAACGTAACAATATGTATATGACGAACTGAACCGAAACACCCTCAAAATTTAGGTCGTAGTTCTTTAGTACCTCTAACTAGAGTATCCAAAACCGGTCAACCGGTTTTTTCATCTTTGTAAACCCACCGGTTTCAGTTTTTTAACTTTTCGGTTTTTTGACAAACCGGTTTTTGTATGACGTTTAACCGGTTTTAATGAAATAAAGCTCATTCAAACATATTTATGAAAAACTTTGATACCATTTTTAAAAATATTGATTTATTTTATAGAAAATTGTAGCATTTGACAACATTTCATAAAAGATATAAAATAATTGCATAAAGAATTTAAAAATGCTAAATTTCCATTAAATAAAAATTTAATATAAACCTCTAACTCACACATTTTTAGAACGAAAAAAACAGTTATGGTTATGGAAAGCCAAAGAATTAAGCTTTCATAAAATGTATGCATAAAATGTATTTTCTATGAAAACCTATTTTTTGTACAATGTTTTTAAGAAAATTGTATATAGAAAAAAAAAAAAAGAGACATTACTTGTTAAATCGGTTTAAATTTGCAAAAGTTTATAAACTTTTTCGAAAAAGTTTTTGACACAATTTGTAATGTACTCAACAAGACCTATAACCCACACCTTTTTTTCCTCTCTGTAGCACCGTGTAATACAAATATATGTTGATTGGACCCCTTTCACACTAGGCAATTTAGTTGCGCAAGTCTCTTGTGTTTGTAGATACCAGAGGTAATGTCGGGTTGAGGAGAAGAAAATTTAGCATGCTGTTTTGTTGTTGGGCAAGAGACTTGCGCAACTAAATTGCCTAGTGTGAATGGGGTCTTACAATGGATAAAAATATATTTTAATAAAAATTATTTACACAAAACTAAAATTAAAATTTTCTAATTATATTTTTTTATGTCCAGTCTTTTTTTTATTTGTCCAGCTTTTTTTTAGATCCCAATGTCCAGCTTTTTGCAAATCTAATTCTGGCAACCCTATTCGGAAGGCTCTTGACCACGCAGTTATAGAAATATTGAAATTATTTTTCTTCTATAGTACTTCCCAAAATCTTACCGTTGAGAATAATATAAACGCGTTATTTATTTTCTTTTTATACTACTTTTTTTTTAAAAAAAAAGCGAAAAAACTACTTTTTATTTTTTAATTTAAGTGCACATAATTTTTGACATGGTATCTATTTTGAAATAATTCTTTCCTTATAATACTAATAAATTTGTTGTTAATTAAAAAATGTATATTTTAAAATAAAAATATCGGGAGAGATGTGAATCCGATATTTGCAAAAATACAGATGGTAAAAAAACATAAAATTTTAATATTCAATGGTGGATATCTCGTAAATTACACTGTGCAGCAAATTTCGGGTTATTAAATCTTTCCCGAATGAGACCAACGGGAAGTGATAGTAGAACATCAGTAGACCAAAACCCCCAAAGGGTTTTAAAAAGTTAGCTCGTATTTTAAAGTTATGCGCCTTTAAAGTTCAGCTTTTTTGAGTAAAAATTTTCCATATATATTTAATTTTTAAAATTTTATTTGTATTTTTTTTTACATAGTCTATATAAAAATGAACTCCATTATATAGTTCGAGGTCTTTTCTGCTCTGGTGGATGCTCTGTAGAACCAGAATTTGAAGTAGACAAATTTTGTAGTTCACTTCCTGTGTTTTCTTCTCCTTCATCATCGTAATGTAAGTTCTTGTTCCACCAACAAATTTCCGCTAATACAGCATCGGGAGACTTTTTTCCTCGATATCTGCAAAATTTGCGTTAAAATGTATTGGGGAAAAAAATATATGTATATTAAAAATTACCTTATTTCAAATGGCATTGCAATTTGGTGGTACTGTTCACCTTGTTCACCTGATTCGGTCGCTAGTTGCTGACCGAAGTAGTCTAGATGATGATGTAGGTAATGAATTTTGAGCGACATATTAACGCCTATTTTAGAAAAAGCATTCATCATTGCGTTAACAGATCTCTGATAGCTGTCAGACCTATTTTTACCCAACAACCCGCCAATAACCTCTTTGATTGATTGCCAAACAATCAATTCGTTTTTATTTAAAATATTATCAAATTCCTGATTTTTGACCAGCTTCCGAATGTCTGGACCATTCACAACACCTAAAGGAAGAAAAGTTATAAAAAAATATATATTTTAATCAAGTAAAATATACTTATTTTAACAGTTTTATGCAAAAAAACCTTATTGTAGATTTAAAACACAATTTTGTTAACGAACACTTTAGCTTTAAAACCCATTTATAAAAGTATTGTATGCAAAAACGTTTGTTAAAGGCATAATAACTAATGTACTGATTTTTGTCTAAGGTGACAATGCTTCTCATTTATTTCCCCTTTTTCGTTGTTAGTGTTGCTTTCAATTAGGATAAAATATTCGTTAATTTTTTTTTTTTTCATTGATTGTTTTTAGTAATAATAAATTTTTGAAGATAACAACTAATTTTTAGAGAAAAAATGTATATCTGATTCTAGTAAATTTATATTAAGCTAAAATGTGTTAATGTACAAACTTTTTTATATAGTTTATTTCAATTATTATTAAAAGTATTCGAATGACGAATATTCTGTGATAAAATAAACATCACTGTTATATACAGTAACCCAAGAAAGTCTACATACAGGAAAAATTATTGTTACTTTAATTTAAAGCAGTTTTTTTAGTTTTTTTTTTATGAGATATATAATAATAAATGTCTTATGACGATTTTAGGGACTTTTAAGTTTCATAATATTTTGAACATTAAAGCCAAAAAAACCAAAAAAAATTGTCGTTATTTGACTCAGAATCAAAAAATTTAATAACGGTGAAATTTTGGAAGTGATAGGAAATGTTGCTAAGCCCGACTTAAGTGATGTTGTTTTAATTTTTTTAGTGTGAATTTATTTTTTTAACAAATTTATTTCACTACTTTTAACTTACAAATACAGCTTTCAACGAAAGAAATTTAATTTGAATTCCTGTATGTAGACTTTATTTATTTTATTAATTTATTTTTATTGACATTTTGTTAAATTTTAACAAAATTTAATTAATTTCTATGTGGAAACACATAGTTTTAATTCCGGAGTGGGTATATTAGACCGCTTTCACACTAGGCAACTTAGTTGCGCAAGTCTCTTGTGTTTGTTGATGACAGAGGTAATGTCGGGTTAAGGAGAAGAAAAATTTACATGCTGTTTTGTTGTTGGACAAGAGACTTGAGCAACTAAATTGCATAGTGTGAAAGGGGTCTTAGATTCTCTGGACCTTCTTCCACAATGTTTACACATTTTATTACTATATAGCGTTGCAGGTTAAAAGTAAATGACAAGAATGCTATTAAAATGGAACTTATTCGCCAGCGGAGTGGAAATTGTGTTTAGCAATTGCAATAGTATCGTCTGTTATTCCAAATTTATCTTTAAAATCCTCTTTTTTAAGATAAAAAGTAAAAAGAATTCCTTAAAATAGGTTTAAAGTAGGGTTGAACCATTATTAAATTTCATATATTTAACAATGTTTTAAGCTAATTTTCGTTTTTGGATATACTTTTATCGAATTTAGCTTAACAACGGTTTGTAAGCATGTTGTAAGTTTTTTTGCATAAGACTGTAAATGTTTTACCTTATTTTAATTTACTTTCAGTGAGTCGGGGGAAAATTTTTGCTAAAGTAGTGTAAACTTCATCCCTCTTAACCACAGTTTTCAGAAAACTTTTTACTATACCGAGTTTTATATGCATGTTTGCTTAATTCCCTACACTTCCATTCATGATTTGCATATTGATCACCCTTATATCTGGAGTCCCAGTCACATAGAAAGCACATGTATTTAATGTATCCAGTAGCTCGTTTCTGTATTTCTCGCATCGGAAAACTTCTCACATGAAGTGTGAAACAAAAAATTCCATCGTTTCTCGATGTGCGAGAAAAAAGTGTTTCTGTATTTGAATGCGAAAACAGACAACACATATTCTGTTCTTACTGGAATATTTCCAGTAATTAAGTGTCAAATGGAAGACAAACGTCAACTAAAGAAAGAAATTATAATAAAACCTAAACAGTGAAAGGCTAAACAAATTTAAAATGCCAAAATATAACAATTGTGTTTTATTGATTGTCATCATTTAAATATAAAACAAAAAGTAAAGTGTGGCGCTTAAAACTGCTGAATTTAAAAAAATAATTTAGAAACACATTTTTGTGTACTTACATGTGTATATATAATTATTTTATTTAAACTCTGTGCTACTTACATTTTCGGCTGATTAGGGTTCCATATATATACATACGAAGTTAAAAATATCTATATTTTTTAAAATTTTGTTTTTCTCACACCAATTTCAAATGTGACTTGTTTTGGCAGTTCTTGTGAGAAACTTTTCTCAAAATATTGTTACAGAAACACTTTTTCTCAAATCCTTCCAATAATTGCTGGAAAATTATTTAAATGAAAGATAATTCTCGCAAACTCAAGATACAGAAACACCTGTGCGAGAAAAAACATATTTTGTATCATTTTACACTGTTTTTGTTGCAATTCAATCGTTTCATGCGGAAAGTTTTTCGATTCGAGAAATACAGAAACGGGCTATAGATTGCAATCCCCGAAGAATTGCTACCACCTTCAAGTCACAGCATATTTTCCTTTGATGTTTATTGTAGTCTACTTCTTGAAGAATAGTTTTTAATGAGTCATACGTCTCTTTCATTTCTACACTATAGGCAATTGGTACCGATGGTTTTGAGTTTGTTTGATGGAGCAACACTGCTTTTAAACTGGTTTTGGAGCTATCAATAAAAAGTCTCCACTCAGCCACATTGTAACCAATGTCCATTTGGCTCATTAGTTTGTCCACATCCTTGCAGTAAGCAGATGTTTGCTCGTTATTTGAGTATTGAGTACTCAAACAATATGGCAAATACTCGATACACGATACCCATTACTCAATACATTTACAGCAATATTCAGCAATTCTCCAAAAATTGGTAATTGCGTATCTAAGTACCAAAAACTATAAAAATAAAAAAATAAATCTGCAAAAAGTGTTAAAATTAATGAATTTTAAGTATATTAGGACTAGAACATTCAACTAAAATTACTTTATATAAATATTGACTTACTTCAATAGATTATTCATAAAATATATATGAAAAATTTTTACTCAAAAAAGCTGAACTTTAAAGGCGAATAACTTTAAAACACGAGCTAACTTTTAAAAACCCTTTGGGGGTTTTGGTATACTAATTATCTACTTTCATTTTCCGTTGGTCTCATTCGGGAAAGATTTTCTTGTTGCACAGTGTTATAAAAAAATAAATATAGTTATATAATGTTTTTTGTAGTTCTCTTCTAGTAGATTCTACGTGTATAAAAATCTTTCAAATCGGATTAAAAACAAAAATTTGGCATTTGGTATATTTAAACAAAAATAAAAAATGGTTTTGATTTTAGACCCATGGTTTCTTCGGCAAACATTCATAGAATTCATCGTAGATTACGATTTTGATAACCGCTTGGTGCATTTTTTTTTATCCATACAAATTGCCCACTCTAATGTTTCGCATTATAATCACCACATGCCAGGAAACGATATTCTAGAGTTTTAAAGAATTCTTAAAATTTGTCCTTAGTCATCGAAAATCGAGGGTGGCAATATATTGAACTCACTGTAAAATTTCCAAATAAACATTCTAGTCGTATGGAAGTTGCTTGCATATATTCTTTTATATGAAATAAATTTGTGAAACTCCTTAACATTCTGTATTATTTTACAAAAATATGTTGATTTATTTATATTAATGAGATATAGGGTTGGAGATTAACCCTATATCTCCTTTGGGTCAAAATGACCCACAAACTGTATTATCGCTAAAATTCGTAAAAATGCAAATTTTGCTACTAAATAATTACTTTTGCAATTGAATGCAAAATAATCGAAATGTGTACGTAATTGTTGTTGTGATGAGATACTATAAATGGCAAAAATTGGTTAACAAATTTCAAAGTTATTAACAATTCCTCAGGCCACTTGATTTATATTTTATTTAAAATATATCCGTATTACTTGCGTATGAGTTTTTGTCTTCGTAGGATACCGCAAACCTATTCGCAGGTATGACCAACAAAATTTATTTTTTTTAACGTCAGTTTCAAATCTCCATTTTAAAATTTTGTTAAACCAATTTCAGAATTTGTTGATCATCACATTGAGATTTATTGGGATTATAAGAGGCAATAAAAATATGACCCAGCATGGTTTGGGTACGTTTTCCGCAATATGGGTGCCGCGTTTGCTCACAATCGATTGTGTTTGTGCAATCGTGTGACAACTTCACAGTAGTGTTTGATGTAGTTCAAACGCAATATGGACTAGTTTTTGCGCCGTGTAGACAGTGGGTTCCACGGATTGAATAACTATTTTCTTGCCCTAGACAAATCTTATTTTTTGGAAGGGATACAGAATTTTTTTTTTTAACGCTTTATTGATTTATTGAATCTGTCTGTTTTGACCTTACAATAAGTATTTAAATCTTATAACTAAAATTAAAACTATTTGCTCTTCAGCAGAAGAGCCATAATGGTAAACTGTCACTCATCTTAGCGGGGTGGTAGATCTGCTCTACGGAGCCTGGATCGGGGTTGGGTCTGCACAAGTTGTCTTGCAAGCGTATTGGGATGGTTTCGCAGCTTCACAATAGATTTCTCACGGACTTTCTTGAACTCTTCCTTTACCAATGTCACTTCTAGGTCTCTGTGGATGTTTTCATTTCTTATGTACCATGGTGCTCCCGTCATGGTCCTAAGAATTTTAGATTGGGCCCTCTGTATAAGAAAAATACTGGTGTTGCTAGCCATTCCCCATAATTGAATTCCATATGTCCAAATTGGTTTTAAAACGGTCTTATACAGGATGACTTTATATTCAAGGCTTAATTTTGATTGGTCACTGATTAACCAATGAAAGCTAGAGGCTTTTAACTTCATGTGAAGTCTCTTGGTTTCTATGTGTCGGCGCCAAATAAGCCGTCTATCTAGATGAATACCAAGGTAGGTGACATAATCAGACTGCGGTATATTAACGTTGTTGAGTGTGATAGGTGGGCAATTTCCTCTCCTTAGAGCGAACGTAACATGTTTACTTTTCAGCTCATTTACCTTTATTCGCCAGTTTTTCAACCATGACTCCACACGTACGAGGTAATTCTGTAGTTGACTAAATGCCATGATTGGGTTTTCGTCTGAGCTAATAATGGCGGTATCATCAGCAAATGTTGAAATTGTTAGTTTATCGCACGTAGGGAGGTCGGAGGTGTAAATCAAATATAGCGTAGGTCCTAGTACACTTCCCTGTGGAACGCCAGCTCCAATCTTGTATTCTCTCGTCACATAATCATTGTACTTAACTCTGAAAAGTCTATTCGATAAATAAGACTCCAGCAATTTATGAGTACATAGTGGTAGTAAACATTTGATTTTATGTACTAGACCCTTATGCCATACCTTGTCAAAAGCTTCGACAAACAAGGGAGTAGGCTAATAGGTCTATAAGAAGATGGCAGGGTTAAATCTTTACCCGGTTTAGGTATCATTATTATTTGAGAAATTTTCCAATTTTTTGGATAAATTCCTAGTTTCAAGATCGCATTAAACAATATAGATAGCACAATTATTGCCACATTTGGTAGGTTCTTAATCATTGATGGCGTTATTAAATCATATCCCGGTGATTTTTTCAAGTGTAATTTATTTTTAATTACTCTATTAACATCCTCAGGACTAATATCGAATTGGGCTGCATTAGCCATTGTTGAAGCTGGCAGTTCTTCTAGTTCAAACTCATTTGCCGTGGAGTTGGGTTGAAATACTTCACTTAAATGTTCAGCAAATACTGAGGATTTTTCTATAGCACTTCGTGCCCAGGTTCCGTCAGCTTTTCTTAAAGCGCTTTGTTCCTCTACCGGTGGCTTAATGTTCCTCGTTGCCTTCCAAAGAGAGAAATTTGTGTATTTTGTAGTCGTCAAACTTTTAATATAATTTTCGTTTATGCGATCCTCTTCTAAATGAAGGGCTCTTTTCAGTTTTCGTACTGCTGTGGACAGCCTCTGCTTTGCAGCAGGTGATCTATTATGTTGCCATTCTCTTCTGAGTCTTCTCTTTTCGAGAAGAAGTCTTTCAATATCCGAACTTGAAACAGGCGTATTAGTTTTTGGAGGGATCTGGCACCTAGAGTGTTCCAGAGCCGAGAAAATCAATGACGTGAAGTCATTGACGGTCCTATCTATGTCTTCCTCACACTGTAAATTAGGATTTGTGTGGATATGACTGCTGATATATTTCCTATATTTTAGCCAATTTGTCTTAAAATACAAAGAGTCCTTAGGAAATCTTGGGATGTTGGGTCTCTCACAATAATTAATAATTACAGGAGAGTGGTCAGAAGATAGATCATAGGATATTTCTGTGGATATTGCATTCCGAATAATATTTCTGCATATGGCGAAGTCTATTAGATCAGGATTTTTTCTAGGATCAGTTGGCCAATAAGTTGGGTGTCCAGGAGACACAAAATCTAAGCAATTTTTGCGATCAACTAGAGCTTTATACAGCTGTCTGCCTCTGGGATTTACCAATCGCGAACCCCAATATGTATGTTTGGCATTGTAGTCTCCACATGCCAGAAACCGATCTCCTAGTGTTATAAAGAATTCTTCAAATTTCTCCTTGGTCATCGAAAAACGTGGTGGGCAATATATAGAGCTCAGAGTTAAGTCTCCAGCTGGGTATTCAATGCGAATAGATGTTGCTTGCATATAATCCTTTGAAAACGCATCTAGGGCATAGTGTCTCAATCGGTTTCTAATTATGATACCGGTACCGCCATGTGCCTTACCATCCGGATGGTTTGTGTAATAAAATGAGTATCCTGATATATTAAAGTTATATCTATTTGTAAGATGTGTCCCCGAAATTAACATCACATCGATGCTTTTATTTAACATAAAATGGGAAATTTCCGATTTGTGCTGGTTTAAACCATTTGCATTCCAGAAACATATCTTCAAAAAATTAATTTTCTTGTTAATAGAATTTGAATCATTTGGTTCTGTGCTCTCAGTAGCTCTTGTATTGTGTTTTGCATGGATGACATGAAGTTAGTCATATTTTGATTAAGAGAGGAAATATTCTCAGTAAGTGTTTGCATAAGGTTTTGCAACCCTCCCATATTTTGGGGGACTTTTGGCTTTTGATAACCCGTTTTTAAAATACTGGCGTATGAGCTGGCTCCAGCATTAATTGTAGCTCCCTGGCCATTTTCCTGTGATACTGGATGGGCCGCATTTATTTTATCATTTGAAAAATCTACTCCAGAGCTTAGTGGTCTATATGTACACACAACCTCAAAAGTGAGTAAACACTCGCGAATTTTTTGATTTTTTTAGGATCATGAAAATCATTATAGTCCGACTTAAATCTGTTTTTTTCACAACCGAATCTATTATTCAACTCAATCTCCAACAAACCGAAACATTACAATTTTAATCGATGAATAAATTTTAGGATTTTCATTATATTAAAAAAAATCAAATATTTTTTGGTGTATACTCACTTCTGAGGCTCACTGTATATACCGAATTTGTAGGTGTTGATTCAACTATTTCACCTCTCAACAGCTTTTGCCTCTCTCTTAATCTTTTTAGTAACTCCTTGTAGACCGGGCATCCGCGATAATTAGCGGAATGATCTCCACCGCAGTTACCACATTTCCTACTGAGACCATTCTCAACTATATCACATTGTGACGAAGAGTGAAGGCCTCCGCATGCAACACATACTGTGCGTAGGGTACAATAATTACGTGTATGTCCAAATTCCTGACAATTACTACACTGAACTGGACGATTACGCTTAAGAGGTTCCTCTATATTGGTGGTGGTTTTAACGGTTTACGGATGGATTTATCATCATTTTTTTGATGATTAGAATCTTCCTCCCTCAAGAGAGCAAAACGGTTACTTTTCAAGGGGTTATCAGTAATTTTTTGCTTTTTCTCAGAAGGCAGACTTTTCTGGGGACTTAAATTTCGCTTATTAATTCTTATATATCTAAGCATACCTGTTTGAACTGGAGATTTAGTTTTACTTATCTTATTTCCAACCTTAGGTATAGCACCCCTTGATGTACCATTATCTTCCATCACGGTATTTTCAGTGTTAAATATGTACATTAAAACTCTCACTAGGTGTTGTTAGTGGATTATCATAAGCTTGTGTATTTATCATTGTCGACTCTGTTATATCTACTGCAGTATTTGTTGTTGTACCAGAACACTTTCTATTTTCTTTTATGCTTTGTTCTAAACAAGCATTACTAGGTTTTGTTTGCAATATTGTTCTCATGTATTTGTATCACGGGGGAACAAGAGCGCGCTCTCTCAATCGGTTTGGCTGTTAAATAATTTTTGTTAAAGTCTGGATCTCTTTTATTTTTGTTAGCACTTCTATTTTCACCCTCCCCGTTCAAAAATATGTAGGCATTTCTACCGTTTAAACTGAGTCTACTCTCATTATGAGAGTTCATATGCTCACAGTAATTTAATGAAATTTGAAAATAGAAAATAAACAAAGCACTTTTAAACAAATTTCTATTTTTTTTGTTATATTGTATAATTTTTTTTTGTTTGTTTATATTAAACACTTAGAGAAATATTTATTTTTTTTGCGTCCAATCGCTAAATTTTTCCTTTTTATTTAAATTTTCACTGAAACTACTTAAATCGCGAAGCGAATAAAAAACACGTCTGCTTCTCATAAGAATTGCAGCAAAAAATAAAAAAAAACAGAAATTGGTGAAAGTTTATAGAGCTCAAAGGCGCCTATGTTGAAAAATAAAATGATTTTTATCTAAAAACCAGTGTTTCATTAAAAAAAGTCACGGACTTATTGACCCGCCTTCGTAACACGATTCACATGGAAGTAAAAAATTCAAGTATTCGTATATGTATAATACAGAAGTCCTGTAGTATGCAACAAAATTTATCCCATTGATGACCAATATTAACAATTCTAATAATTTGTGAAATCCTAAATACTTCATTTCGGACCACTCACTAATAATTCTCAAATCCTCATTAACGTTCCGTTCAAAGAAGTCTAGACAACGATTAGGGACTGGGCATCATCAGCATACGTAAAGCATTTACCAAATTTTATATTCCGGTACAGATGGTTCAAATTGAATTGAACAGTAAATTGAATGTAACGACTACTTGCAACATTCATTATGTTTACCAGTAGAAACTTCTACTTATCAACAATGTGCATAGCACGTAGTAATTAGCATTTCTTGTAAGTATGGCAACACTAAATGTTTAAGCTGCTAAAATCTCTAGAATTTTAATATTCTGGTTTTGTCCGTTGAGATCTTTCATGAAGCTACTGCTGTGTATAAATAGTGGGGATTTTGCAGTCGGAAGTCAGATTATGATATACGCTATTAGAAGTAACTTCAACTCTATTACCAGTGTATACTTGTACATTATAAAGTGTGTTTTTAAATATTTTTTTTTCCATTCCATGTATAATATAATACAATAAAAATATAATTTTTATTTTCAATGTTTCTCCCGAAAATAGTTATAAAGAAAAGAACCGAAAACCCATGAATAAATGTCTGATATTGGTTTTAAGCCATGAAAACGGTAGGTCTTATATAAGCTAGGACTAATTATGGACCGATCGTCATAAATTTAGATGACATCACTTCCATATATATACATTTTATTTGGAGCCGAATTTGTGTAGATACCTAAATAAATGAAATATTTGTGACCTAAAACACCCTTTTGTACGGGGCTAGGTGAAATATTGAACCGATTTCAGCCATTTAAAAAACGCATGTACCAAATTTAATGGAAACGCATGTACCAAATTTAATCGAAATATCTTCAAATACGTGACCTGTACATTGCTCACAAGATTTACATGGACAACCAGCCAGCTACACGGATGAACATCCTTTAATCGACTGTGTCGATCGTCAAACATGAAGGTTGTCGCTACAAACATCTGCACAAATGCATAATACTATCATAGTGTCGTAGATATCTTAAATAAATACATATTGATATCTGTTTATGTTAAAGCTATACAAAAAAAACTTTTTTATGTTGCAGCCCAAAAGTGTGCCTTAACCCTTAAATGCATATTGTTGTCAATTGTTAACATTCCAGTTGATTGAGTACGATAAGTTTCAGCTAAAGAAATTCTAAATCAAACTAAAGCTATAGGAAATATAATAAATAAAAATCAAATAAATATTTGATAATTTATAGAAAAATAAAAGTAAAAATCATGCATTTAAGGGTTAAAATGTTGTCGTCTAAAGGGGCTTTTAGTTGCGATTTCTTTTGAGTAGGCGAAAAGACTTTACCTACGACTTTTGGGACAGTAACACAAATCAAATCCAAATCGCTTGTAGAATGGTTTTTGTAAAACATTTAAAAAAATTAAAAGAGCCATACGTATCTCATGTAAACATAACACATTGCTAACTTGCTATGTTAAATCTAATGCTGTAAAAGAAACACTTTAATATGATACTGTTCGAAATTTGTATCGTAAAATGTGATCGTGTAAAAGGGGCTTTTCTATGATATGGTTCCAATCGTGATAAGGCACTTACATATATTGGTCGCTTCTGTTAACATATCAACGCTGGGGAAAAAAAACATACTTATTTTATTTTATAACTCAATTTATATATGTATGGTTAAGTGTTAAGTGTTATAATATTACTAAGGTTACAACTAAACAGAGTTTTTCTTATACAATATATTTAAATTTTCTCTATTAATTATATTACATTATTTTTTCGTTTTATCTTATCTTTAAACATATTTGTTTATATTAAATGCAAGACTAGAAATATATACCTAAGTATAAAACGTAATAATGACATTATATAATAATGAACATCATAATTTTTACATATGTACACCGGGTTAATAGTTAATAATATCACAAATCATAAGATAAAATTAAAAGAAACATATTAAAGTGCTATTCCGGTTCGGACTTGCAATAATTTCGCTTTTTGATTCTATTATATATTTTTCATTTTATTATATGTAAGTAGAGATGTTCAAGCTTATATTCTTATGTATCGACTGCGACAAATTAAAATTACAAATGTTGGTGAGCATTTGTAATTTTTATTTGTCAACGATTTATGTTTTTAACGTCGTAATTGTGAATTACTTCCTTTCAAGTTCGGAAAAAAAGTTTCAACAAATTTTTAATAGTCTAATTTTTGGTTGCAAAATGTTTTATGAATTATAGTACATATTTGTTTTTATATTTTTTGTTTATTTGAATTAAAATCATTTACTTTTGTTGAGAGAACTGATATATAATTTCAGTTTGTACATACTTATGGTAGTATGTATGTACTAACTTTTAACCTAATATATCGATAGCGAAGAATTTTAAATAATAATAAATTTTGAAAATATTCTACCAACATAAGTGTATTCAGATCACTAAATTTAGAAAATAAAAAATTAAAAAATACGTCTAGCTAATTGGTTATTTGCCACACCCCAAAATTCCGCCATTTTGGTTTTTAATATACTGCGTCGTCAATAATGTTCGATCATTACATTTCGCATGTCGTTGTTTATGTTTTAATAACAGCTACATATTTATTTATTTCTCTGTTTGGTTATTTTTGATTCCGACGTTAAATTGTACATGTGACATCTGGTATCTCCGATCCTTCCCCCCTTATGTGTCATTATCTATATGTATAAAAATGAAATGGTCCATGTATGTAATGTCATCACGTGAGAACGGCTGGAGCGATTTGGCTGATTTTTTTTTATTCGATTCGAAATCAGGAGATGGTTTGTAAAGAAAAAAATTCAAAAATTCCGAGTAAAACTCGGAAATTCTTTTTTTTGTGAGTCCAGTCAACTGCAAATTTAAATATTTTATTTGCAAATAAATAAGAACAGGTTGGTGTGAGTGTGTTGGTGAAACTTGAAGAAATAACATTAGTAAATGCTACCGGGCGAAGCCGGGCGATCAACTAGTTTCTAAATAAAAGTAAAGACCTTTGAATTCTACGTTAATCCTGCTTGTAAAAATTTTACTTTAGTTCATAATCTGTTGTTTATTCTAAAGTGAAATCGTATATATCGTATATTTACGTACAAAAATTATAAAAGTCCAGAGAAAAAATGTTGGACAATATTTTTATACACCTTTTTTGTTGAAGCTTTTTCAGAAATATATGTATATATGTATGTACGTACAAATATATATTAATATTTTACACTGAGCTCATTTGAACCATTTTATTATTTCTATTTTCATCGAATACTTTTTTGAAAAATATGACAAAAAATGCTTTTTATTGAATTTTGCATAGATACAAATTTTCAAATTGAAATAAAATTTTTATTTATGAATATTTTTTAATGAAATTTCACAGTTATGTAGATTTTTCTATTTAAAATGGAAAAATAAAACAAATTTTGAAATTTGTTATCAAGTATCCCGCAATTCCCAAAAAAATCTTGAAAAATCCCAAAAATGGGATTAAAGGGTTTAGAAGTTACAGATTTATTTCCCTTGAACCATTTTATTATTTCTATTTTCATCGAATACTTTTTTGAAAAATATGACAAAAAATGCTTTTTATTGAATTTTGCATAGATACAAATTTTCAAATTGAAATAAAATTTTTATTTATGAATATTTTTTAATGAAATTTCACAGTTATGTAGATTTTTCTATTTAAAATGGAAAAATAAAACAAATTTTGAAATTTGTTATCAAGTATCCCGCAATTCCCAAAAAAATCTTGAAAAATCCCAAAAATGGGATTAAAGGGTTTAGAAGTTACAGATTTATTTCCCTCTTTTTTTATTCTCATACCACTGCGGTGTGGTGGTCAAGTTATTAAAACTTTACAAACTTTTAGTTTGATTTATCGATGTTAATAACATATGCATAAAACAAGTAATACCCTACACTGAGTATTGGGCATAATATTTTTCTTTTAATATATTGAAAATGAAATTCTCACGAATAGCATATTCGAAATGAGATTAAAAGAGATTGAAAGATTAAATTGTACTGTCTAACACTTTCGAATAACTTGCAGCATAGTATTAATACATATGTGGGTATAAATATCAAAACCAAGAAAAAAATAGAGAACTCTTTTTACGTGTCACATTTAAAATTTTTATTTTGTATAAAAACGTTTAAATAAAAAAGTTAAAGTATACCATCAAATGGAGTGTATTTTTCTGTGGATGGATGACAAAAATTTGTTATTATTTCGCTGGTTCTTATCATTTTCCTTCCAAAACTTTCAATGAGTAACCTTGGAAAGCTATTTTCAAATTGTTTTTTTATAGCGGTCTTTATTGTCCAAATTTACATTTAAATTACGTTATGACCAAAGAAAGTAAAATTTACTCATCCATTACATCAAAGTTTTCTTACACATTTTAATTTTCAGCAGTAATGATGGCCCAGTGGTTGCTGCTGTTGGCGCACCAAATTCATTTCTACCACTTTTTTGCCAATTTTTCACTACCCGATTCCCGGATTTTAGTCGGGAATCCAGGGAATTAAAAACTGACGAAACTGCAAAGAAAACAAGTTAGAACTCAATTTTTTCACCAAAAAAACGTGAAAAGTTTTTTTTACAATTTACCGATTATTATTTTTTTGCGGTTTTTCGAATTTAAAATTTAAATTTTCAACATTTTTACCCACCCTACTCCAGTTTTTTGATAACAGCGGATCCAAATATTTCCCGATTTTCCATTTTTCCTTTATTAGATTAACAACAAATGCATGTGTCAAATAGAAAAATAATTGTTTAAAAATAATGACTAAGTCCAAAGTTATTTGCATTTGAGTTTAAAAAATTTTAAAGAAGCGATTTTTCGCTAATTTTTTTAAGTTTTCCCTAATTAATTTGCCACGTAAAAAACATAAGGGAGACATACATATTATATATCAATGGATAGAGAATTTTGTCTACTCAAAAATGTATATAACTTTTGACAATTAAAATATTCATGGAATACTTTTTTAAAAAAAATTACAAAAAATTGTTTTCATTGAGGTTTTGCATAGATAAAAATTTTTTAAATTAAAATAAAATTTTTATTTATGAATAGTTTTTAATGAAATTTCACAGTTATGTTGATCCAAAAATCCAAAAAAAATGGGATTTTATTTAGTTTTTTGGCTATAATATCTATACCAGTTAGTTTTTCAAGAAGTATAAATTCCTTATACATCTTCTTAAAATTTTTTTGAAATAACTTAAAAAGACAAAAAGTAGTTTTTCCCAAAAAATTAGAGAAAAATCGCCTTTGGACTTAGTCATTATTTTTAAACAATTCTTTTTCTATTTGATATATTTGTTGTTAATCAAATAAAGGAAAAATGGAGAAAATCGAGAAATATCCGATGTTATCAAAAAACTGGAGGGGGGTGGGTAAAAATGTTGAAAATTTAATTTTCAAATGCGAATATCTCCTAATAGTGCATTTACACTTGTAATTTTCAAACTAGTTTATGATCATAAGCTATACCGTTTACATCAGCATTTTAGACATTTAAGTGGTTTATTTTTGACGAGTCATAAAACAGGTGACTTCAAAATAAAAATATTTAATAAAAATACGGACGTTGCTGCACGTACATATGTATAAACATACCTTTTATTTTCGTTGTCCATATTGTATAAAAAACACTTTTTCATAAATTTTTTAAACTTTTTCTTAGAGTTAGGCTATTTTTTAAAAGAAAACTGTTTTTTTTTGAGCAAATGTCATATGTTACCAGCGTTGCCAGAAAAATTTTGAAAAACAGAGTTGCATTAGCAAAAACTCGTTGTTTGTAACTAGTTTATCTCAATAGCTAGTTACAAACCTGTTTTTGTTTTGTATGGATGAACAAGTTTCTCAAACCAGTTTATCACCATAAACAACTTATAACAAGTTTATGACGTAGGTGTAAATGTACTATAAGCTATAAGAGATAATTGATAGCTTTTTGTATTGCTCGACGAATAGATTCTACACGTCTATTTTTTTTGAAATCGGAACACAAACGAAAAAATAGGATCGTTTTAAAAATGTAACATACCCGAGGTGGGCACATGAGGTCCAAATTCAAAACATAAACTCGTCAACACTTCCTCTTTGTGCATTTGACCGATTTTTCAAATCCCGAACATACGGACGGATATGTCTAGATCGTCTTCGAATTTTATAAGGGCCAAGAATTAATATGTATGCCCAAAAACATTATTATTTTAAAACCTATAAAACCGATCTTTATTGTTCATTATTTCTTAAGTGTTTATGATTTTGACAAAATACATAGCAAATAATTTTTTGTCAATGACGCTACTAGCAACAGAATTGCAAAATTTAAAAATCCAATGTATTTTTGTACGCGGAAAATTAAATACTTTTATCCCACAACACTTTGAAGTGGCACATCCAAAATTCTTCGTAAAGTTTTTAAAAGCAGAACGTAATAGTAAGCCTAAGCTTATTCTAAAATTAAAAATTTTGATACTATAATTTAAATTAACTAATTTACAATAATTCTAATAATAAATAGTTTAAGTGAATAAACAATCCTAAAATATTAAACTGAAACAATGTTATTTTTTATATTTTTAAACCGCGATAACTGTTGGGCCCATTATATAATTAATTCATATCAACGGATTTCACTCGCTGAATAACTATTTTTTGTTAGTACTAAAATTTACAATAATAAAATTTTGTTTTTGTCAATATATGTTTCGCATAAAATAGATCTTGTTCCCCAATTCTTATTTACTTTGATGATTTTTTTTAATTCCATAAGAATTTTATTGGTTGTTTTTATATGGATTTTGATACAAATTATCACGTGAAGTCATGGTGCAGAGATAATAAGGAAACCCCGTGAACAATTTATTTTATTCCTTTTAATTTTGAGAACTCTGACAACACTATAGCTTTAAAAATTATTAGGAAACAGCTAAATGTTTTCCCCTGATCCATAAATAAATAGGAATAAATAGTTATTTCGCTTCGCAGTTTGTGTTCGTTTTAAAAAAAGAAAAGAAAGAAGAGAAAATAATATTTTTTTTGAGAAAATAATATTTTTGTTTCAGCAAACATATAAGTTTATTGGACTGCTGAACTTTTTAGCTTTTTTTATAACCTTTTTGTGATCAAATATATTTAATTTATATAATTTGTTTGGATTTGTTAATCCTTTGAAATTTTAATGTCCATTTAAATGAAGAAAAACTGGGTATGTGTTTTTTTTTCGCGTATACATACATGTATCAATTTTTCCCGTATGTAGCAATATCTCAAAATAGACTTTCTACGACTTTTTTATATCTGAATTTTTTGAAAAGATACCGCTATTTTTATGTTACCCCAGAAAATCGCCTTTTCGACCCTTAAATCAAACAAATTTGGTTTGACAATGTTCCGCAACTTTATCCGGCATTGTTAGGTCTACATTTTTTCTGAATGTACCAACATCGAAAAAATCCAAATAAGAGGTATATATAAGAAAAATGTGGTTAACACCACCTTGAGGCCATTTTTTGCAACAATTGGTGAAACAGAAAAATAGATAAATCAAAACCTTTCAAAAGAGGTAGGTATCTGTGATGAAATTCTGACAAAAATAAGGAATCTAGACGTAAAAATAATTAATAGTACACCTTTATAATTAAGTTTATTAATATCAAACGACTTTATCCAACGTTATTCAATTTTATATATAGCTAAATTTGTCACAAATAGTTTAGATAGCTATTTTATTAATCTTTCGAAAAAAATAAGAAATATTTGATTATTTTTGAAAAACTTTTTTGACTTTCTTTTTTTAAATATTAGAACGAAATACTTTAGGTCAATGGCCTTAGAGCATTTTAAATATTTGCCAATTTATATGATCTATTTACATTGCTAACAAGCTCGGTTCACCATGTGCAAAAGCCAAAAATGCCACAAATAGGTTCGCTTGTTTTTTAAATGCCACAAAAACGGCTGAAGAGTTTCGCTCGAAACTTTGCACACTGGTTAAGAACTTCAATATCTCAAATTTGTCCGTTCCGCTTAACAATAGAATTCTTAGTTTCTGAGATATTTATAGCGAAATGTCAAAAAACTAAGAATTTTTTCAGTTTTTTTTTTAGATTTTTTAAATTTATGTCCAAACAAAACATTTTATCGTTCGGTACAGATGAATTTTAGATATTGAAGTTCCAATAATTCATTCAGCAATTTTTTTAAGTGTACTGATAAATTTGGTATATTTAACGAAAGATTGCTATTCCAAATAAGTATCCCAAAATTAAAAACAATTGTTTTTATATTATAATATACTATATATATTTCACACAACGGCTAAATGAATGCCGCCCAATGTCCTTTAGAGGTAGCCGAGTGTATCCTCCAATGAGGTATAAATATCTTGGAAAAGTTTGAAAAAACGTTTTTTTTTGATATAGTGCTATCCATATGTATGGAAAAATTAAATATTTAGTTTAAATTAATACGATTTTGCCCGTTTTTCAAAATTCAATGATGTTCGAATTTGCTTTGAATTTTTGGAAACCAATTTTTATGCCGATCTGGTATAACTATATGTTCAAGACAAAAAATTGTTACGTAAATAATCTAACTTTCAATTTGTAATAACCACATTATTTTATTTATCGCATAAAATAGACAAAAACATTAAAGATATTATTCACAAAAAAAAGCATGACAAATAAAAATTTTTGCGTGAAATATTTCAAGTTTTTAATTACATATGTATGTCAGTTAAACAATTTTTTTTGATTGAGTGGAGAGCTTACGAATTACACAGGAACTCCCTGTTGTTTTATATTATATTAAAAATATGTGCAGCTTACGTTATGAACGTCCCGTAAAAATGTATGTATCTAGCTTTGCTAATGCGGCTTAACTTCACCTTAAATCATTATTATAAAAATAATTGAATATTTAAATTTTGTAACTCGTAGGGTGAGAAAAAACTATTTATTATCATATTAGTTAGATACCGAATAAATTTTCATACCAGATTCTGACAATGCACCATTATTAGACTACTATTAATATACGCAAACAAAATATTGAGTTATTATTTTTCTACATTTCCCTCGAAACTTACAATCAAATGATGGTTGTTATTCGTTTATTATGAATATAATTTGACACTTAATTTTCTTCTGTTGTAAACATAAACAAATCCTGAGTTATATTTAATAGAATTATCTGAAGATTGTTTTAATTTATACATAATCTGGTGGTTCGGTGTGTACAATTTCGCAATTAGTGTCAACGCCTAGTCTAACATGATGTCACAGGGCTGTGTCGCTAACCCTGTGAGAATCCTATAGTCATACTGTACTTTCGCGTTTCATCATAAGCGGAGTTTTGGCTGTTACTTCTTCGTCGGACATGCACGCTGGTTCCATAGTATGTATGCCATTGCTACCCATGCCAACACAAACTCTAGCTCGTTGGATTTGTTGAATTCCTGGCTGCAAATTGTGGGTCCTACTATTTATTGACGACATATTAGCTGATTGGATCACATTTCCAGTTGTGGATGAATTAAGGGGTTCTGAATGCGTTGGAACTGGATTCATATTAGATGTTGTTGGCAGAGACTGCTGATGCATCGATGTTATTGGCTGCATATGTCGTACACCGGTTAATATATTATTGTAATTTGTCCACAAGTGCTGGTTTGAATGTCGCGGAAGAGTGCACTGTGCTATTGAGCTCGAATACACATGTGGTGTAACATTCTGAAATAAAATTAAATAAAAAAAATTATTAAAAATGTTTGTTTTCGTTTGCAGAGCTAAATATTAAAATCCCCACTAAAAGCTTTCATTACCAAGTAATGAGTTAAAAAAGTATATAAACCCTTAATAGTGTACATACCTCGCTATGTCAGATTTTGTTTGGCTTATGCTTTGCTCTTGAAAAAACTACGTTGTGGAAGTATTTTCCGGGAATTTATCTTGTGGCTTAGTCTATCTTGAGATAATCTTTAGAAAACCTGTTTGTTACATATTTAATGTTCGTCATTTGTTAATGAGTGTCTGCACTTAAACTGAAGTTTTGGGTTGTGATTTTCTGTTACTATTGACTTTATTGATCTTTTGAACGCAGTTTTTTTAATAATTTATATGTAATTTTGAAGGGTACACATCTGTCATTCATTACTCCATGAAGATTGAGAAAATGTCGAATTTTGTGCCAACAAAGTGTCATATGCGGGAAGTTTTGCTTTACATCTTTAATTTGGAAAAAAAAAGTGCAGCTGAATGCGTTTCGTCTGTTTCAACTTGAGAGAGATGGTTTGTGCGATTTTGACACTGAATACAAAGTTTGAAGTCCAAGAATTAGAGACCTTACTCCATGAAGTGTGCTGTAAAACTCAACAAGAGCTTGTAAAATCATAGGGTGCTACCTAAGCATCAATTTCAAAATGTTTGCACCCAGCGAATTGCAGCTAAGATACACTCAGTTACTAAAGTATACGTACGATCGGCTTTTTTTTGCCTTTTTTAAAAAAATCTATATATTTAAAAATATAAGGCCTGACTCATTCACTCACTCACTCACTCATGAGTGTTGAGTCAGTGAATGAATGAGTCAGGCCTTGTATTTTTAAATATATAGATTTTTAAAAAGGCCCAAAAAGTCGATCGTACGTATACTTTAGTAACTGTGACGAAAGAAAGACGATTTTGTATGTCTGAAATGCTGTTTGAACGCTATAATAGAAATCCGGCTAACCAGCCGAATCGACACCAAAGCCAAATATCCATGGCGCTAAGGAAATGCTCTGTATTTGGTGGGACCAAAAGGGTCCTATTATGAGCTGCTGAAATCTGGCCAGACCATCACAGGGAACCTGTACCGAACACAACTGCAACTTGAAGCGAGCATTGAACGAAAAACGCCCAGAATATTCGACCAGACATGAAACTGTTATATTCCATTATGACAACAATCGGACACATGTTGAAGTAACTGGTAAAAACTTCTTAAAATAAAGTGGTTGGGAAGTTTTGCCTCAACCGCTTTTTAGTCCAAACCTTGCTTCGTCCGACTACTATTTGTTTCTATCGAAGTAAAACTCTCTCTCTGGGATACGCTTTACTTTGGAACAGAGTATCCGATATTGGCTTGATTCGTTTTTGGCCTCAAAAGATGACTAGTTCTTTTGGATCGGATTCCATATGTTGCCAGAACGATGGGAAAAGGTCATAGCTAACAATGGCCAATACACTGAATAAATTTATATTGTACAAATGTTTCAAAATGAAAGCTAAGAATTTGAAAAAATCCCGCATTATTAAGTCATACACCCAATATATTTTTATAAAATTATGAAATCAAGGCCTATTTTTCTTGTTGATATGTGTGACGGTACTGAAACAAGAGATCAGCAACGTATATCTTACGTTTATCTACCTGTCTTTCGACTCTACCACTTACGACGGAACTGACAAAACTGGGTGCAGAAGCAAAACGAAAAGCCAAGCAATGACGTGGTCACATTAAACATATGTAATAGGGCTACTTTTGTAAATAGCATCAGAAATTCGGTTTTAAATGTAACAATATGTTCAGACGATACAAAAATACTTCTCACTCAAGTATTCTGACACAATATTCTGCCCAAACAGGAGGGGCATTGAATGGAAGGTAACAAGTACCTTGATTGAATAGTTCGAGGTTAGTTGCGCCCTTCGTGAACGGAGATCAGTCCAGGAGAAACCCTAGGTAACTGGCGAGATTCGAAACCTCGGGAAGACCGTTCAATCTGGCGCGTCGCAAAGTGCATTGTTCCCATAGAACGAATGGACAACAATACAAGGAATTGTCGTAGACAAATGAAATGTTATACAGTAGTTTTGACTTACCTGCCTTTCACTTAAGAGCATTTTCCATATAAGTGCACAAAACTTGTGTTTTGTATATTTATTTATCAAACACCATACAAATTCGTTAATTTAAGTGCATTGTTCATACCTGCACATTTAAGATAAGTGCATAATACTTTTGGAAGCTATAACTGGTTTTCATGGAAAAAATTTCATTTAGCTGCTCAATATAAAATTAAATCAAAACAAAATAAGAAAAATACGATTTTGAATAAAAAATTGTGTTGTAAACTTCTTAATAATTTTAAAAGTAGCTAAAATACCAAATTTGTCGTTATTTTTAAACATCACAAAACTTCATGTAAATTATTTGCCGTTAACTGCTTTTTTGAGCAGTAAGCTTAAATGCACTTACCAGCATCAATGAGCAGGTAAGTTAACTGATGTTAACTGCACTTTTAACGTTGGTTGTGCAGGTAGTCAAAATTACTGTACATTAATTAGGATTAAATATGGACATGTCCGAAGTTTTGTCAAAATTGCGTCCTATATAAAGACAATATTGTAGTACAGTAGTTTTGACTTACCTGCCTTTCATTTAAGAGCATTTTACATATAAGTGCACAAAACTTGTGTTTTGTATATTTATTTACCAACCCAATTTTGTGATTTTTTGTAACGACAACTAGTTATTTCATGCATTATTTTGTAATGAGTGGTGGTGGTGAGTGGCACATTATTTTATTTACTAGAATAAGTACTTATTTTTATACAGGTTGGTAATGAACTTTTGCATTTGGCACAGCTATCTAGTGTGTTTGACTGGAAAACGGCAGGTTAGTGGTTCGCCACCTGTCAAAGCCATTGATTTTTTTGTTCATATCATATTCATTTATATGTTGATGTTAAAACTATTGTTAACTTACAATAAAATAATTCGTACATGGAGCAGTGAGTTAGCAGCTTGACTATCAAACACAAGCAAATAATGTGACTGTTCGATTCCCACACAAGGCAATATTTTTTGTGTTTTTTTAGCTACATATTCTTGTTGTGAATTTACTACTTATTTCTTAACTGATTGTAAGTAAATTTGTAAACTTGACCCATGAATTTTTTTAAAAATCTCGAACAAAGGCAAGTAGTGTTTCAGTCAAATAATAAGTAGTTATGCCTTGGCTCTAATATTACTAGCTGGCTTACTAAGTAAGTAAAGATTTTGCTGGGAAACTCCATATAAATTCGTTAATTTAAGTGCATTGTTCATACCTGCACATTTAAGATAAGTGCATAATACTTTTGGAAGCTATAACTGGTTTTCATGAAAAAAAAATCAATTTAGCTGCCTAATACAAAATTAAATCAAAACAAATAAGAAAAATACGATTTTGAATAAAAAAAATATGTTGTAAACTTCATGATAATTTTAAAATTAGCTAAAATAGCAATTTGACGATATTTTTAGACGGATAAATCAAAAAGCTTCATGTAAATTATCTGCCGTTAGCTGCTTTTTTGGTCAGTAAACTGTAAATCAGTAATGCGCAGCCCATACCACAATTGTGGAAAATAAAATCACACGTATTCTTATGCTCTTACATTTTAGTAGTCGTTGTCCACTCAACAAGACAACTAGGAATACGCATGAGCACTGGTGTATGACTATGACTTTATTTTTTCAGTTTTTGTATTTGTGTGTTTGTAGGTGCACTGAATAAAATAAAGAATTGAATGTGTTGGTGAGAGTAAGTGTATTGGTGAGAGGATTTATTTTTGCGAACCTCTGCTGTAAATGCACTTACCAGCATCAATGAGCAGGTAAGCACATTGAGGTTAACTGCATTTTTATCTCACCTGCATAAAATCTCGTGCAAAGTTGGTTGTGCAGGTAAGTCAAAATTACTGTATTTTATTTATTTAGTATTTAATTTGGAGGTGCTGTGGCTTAATTGGTTAGCGCGTTTGATTATTAAGCATGATATGGTATTTGCCAATCAACAACATCAGTTTATAATAATTTTTATTTTACTAATAACTAATATTTATCACAGCTCCCTCCGGTGGTATAGCACTAAAGCTTCCGAAGTAAAAAATTAAATAAAGGTTGTTGGCTTGACTAATGCGACATCTCACCACCAGAGGCGCAGCAACCTGCTTTAATAACAAACTTAACGCGCAATTGCAGAGTTGTCAATGAAAGCTTTTCTCCTACTTTCACCACCTTTTCTTCTACAATTCCAAAGAAAGTAAAACAACTAATATATAGGCATATTAATTGCCTGAGTGTTACTTTTTTTAAAAAAATAAAAATAAATATTGTAGTATTTTAACATGTGCTGTTAGTTTGTGAATTTGCTCTCCAATACCAAAAGTGGTCAATGAGGATAATAATAACAGCTTTTTGTTTATCAACAGCGAAATGTTTATCAACATGATGAATGTTGCAAGCAGCCGTTACATACTATTAAATTCAAACTGATAATGCATTTTCGTAATAAAATGTTCCAAAATGCTAAAAAAAATACTTTAAATCACGGGAGCTTTCTTAAATTAAGAGAGGCTACACAGTATGAAATGAAATTATATCAAAGTATCGATAACACTGTGCAACAAATGAAGACTTTTGGAAAAACAGATCATGACAGTATAGGTTCAACTCTACTACCAAAGGGTAGTAAAACCCATTTTGGTGACCAATTTTTTTTATGGGCCCCCAAAGATTCTGAAAATCAGTGGGCCCTAAAAAAATGGTGCTATCAGTTTTTGGCCAACCGCTAATTCAGACTTAACTTTATATGGCAATAATATAGCTAAGAGTCCGCCAAACAAATTTTATTAAAAGTTTTTTCCAAAAAATAGCTTTTCGTACACTTTTTTGGAAAAGATATTTTTTTACTTTGTTTAGTATAACTTCCAGGGACTCCTAATTATACCCTTCACCTTCGTGAGAAGGGTATATATAAGTTTGTCATTCTGTTTGTAATTTCTAAATTTTTCATTTCCGACCCTATAAAGAATATATATTCTGGATCCTTATAGATAGCGGAGTCGATTAAGCCATGTCCGTCTGTCTGTCTGTTGAAATCAATTTTCTGAAAACCCCAGATATCTTCGGGATCCAAATCTTCAATAATTCTGTCAGACTAAAATGATTTTTTTCATGAAAACCAGTTATAGCTTCCAAAAGTATTATGCACTTATCTTAAATGTGCAGGTATGAACAATGCACTTAAATTAACGAATTTATATGGAGTTTCCCAGCAAAAACTTTACTTACGTAGTAAGCCAGCTAGTAATATTGGAGCCAAGGCATAACTACTTATTATTTGACTGAAACACTACTTGCCTTTGTTCGAGATTTTTAAAAAATTCATGTGTCAAGTTTACAAATGTACTTACAATCAGTTAAGAAATAAGTAGTAAATTCACAACGAGAATATGTAGCTAAAAAAACACAAAAAATATTGCCTTGTGTGGGAATCGAACAGTCACATTATTTGCTTGTGTTTGATAGTCAAGCTGCTAACTCACTGCTCCATGTACGAATTATTTTATTGTAAGTTAACAATAGTTTTAACATCAACATATAAATGAATATGATATGAACAAAAAAATCAATTGCTTTGACAGGTGGCGAACCACTAACCTCCCGTTTTCCAGTCAAACACACTAGATAGCTGTGCTAAATGGAAAAGTTCATTACCAACCTGTATAAAAATAAGTACTTATTCTAGTAAATAAAATAATGTTCTGGGTAACCACCACTCATTACAAAATAATGCATGAAATAACTAGTTGTCATTACAAAAAATCACAAAATTTTTGCTGGGTTGGTAAATAAATATACAAAACACAAGTTTTGTGCACTTATATGTAAAATGCTCTTAAATGAAAGGCAGGTAAGTCAAAACTACTACTACAATATTGTCTTTATATAGGACGCAATTTTGACAAAACTTCGGACATGTCCATATTTAGTCCTAATTAATGTACAGTAATTTTGACTTACCTGCACAACCAACGTTAAAAGTGCAGTTAACATCAGTTAACTTACCTGCTCACTGATGCTGGTAAGTGCATTTAAGTTTACTGCTCATAAAAGCAGTTAACGGCAAATAATTTACATGAAGTTTTGTGATGTTTAAAAATAACGACAAATTTGGTATTTTAGCTACTTTTAAAATTATTAAGAAGTTTACAACACAATTTTTTATTCAAAATCGTATTTTTCTTATTTTGTTTTGATTTAATTTTATATTAAGCAGCTAAATGAAATTTTTTCCATGAAAACCAGTTATAGCTTCCAAAAGTATTATGCACTTATCTTAAATGTGCAGGTATTAACAATGCACTTAAATTAACGAATTTGTATGGAGTTTGATAAATAAATATACAAAACACAAGTTTTGTGCACTTATATGGAAAATGCTCTTAAGTGAAAGGCAGGTAAGTCAAAACTACTGTATAACATTTCATTTGTCTACGACAATTCCTTGTATTGTTGTCCATTCGTTCTATGGGAACAATGCACTTTGCGACGCGCCAGATTGAACGGTCTTCCCGAGGTTTCGAATCTCGCCAGTTACCTAGGGTTTCTCCTGGACTGATCTCCGTTCACGAAGGGCGCAACTAACCTCGAACTATCAAGGTACTTGTTACCTTCCATTCAATGCCCCTCCTGTTTGGGCAGAATATTGTGTCAGAATACTTGAGTGAGAAGTATTTTTGTATCGTCTGAACATATTGTTACATTTAAAACCGAATTTCTGATGCTATTTACAAAAGTAGCCCTATTACATATGTTTAATGTGACCACGTCATTGCTTGGCTTTTCGTTTTGCTTCTGCACCCAGTTTTGTCAGTTCCGTCGTAAGTGGTAGAGTCGAAAGACAGGTAGATAAACGTAAGATCTCTTGATTCAGTACCGTCACACATATCAACAAGAAAAATAGGCCTTGATTTCATAATTTTATAAAAATATATTGGGTGTATGACTTAATAATGCGGGATTTTTTCAAATTCTTAGCTTTCATTTTGAAACATTTGTACAATATAAATTTATTCAGTGTATTGGCCATTGTTAGCTATGACCTTTTCCCATCGTTCTGGCAACATATGGAATCCGATCCAAAAGAACTAGTCATCTTTTGAGGCCAAAAACGAATCAAGCCAATATCGGATACTCTGTTCCAAAGTAAAGCGTATCCCAGAGAGAGCGTTTTACTTCGATAGAAACAAATAGTAGTCGGACGAAGCAAGGTTTGGACTAAAAAGCGGTTGAGGCAAAACTTCCCAACCACTTTATTTTAAGAAGTTTTTACCAGTTACTTCAACATGTGTCCGATTGTTGTCATAATGGAATATAACAGTTTCATGTCTGGTCGAATATTCTGGGCGTTTTTCGTTCAATGCTCGCTTCAAGTTACAGTTGTGTACGGTACAGGTTCCCTGTGATGGTCTGGCCAGATTTCAGCAGCTCATAATAGGACCCTTTTGGTCCCACCAAATACAGAGCATTTCCTTAGCGCCATGGATATTTGGCTTTGGTGTCGATTCGGCTGGTTAGCCGGATTTCTATTATAGCGTTCAAACAGCATTTCAGACATACAAAATCGTCTTTCTTTCGTCACAGTTACTAAAGTATACGTACGATCGACTTTTTGGGCCTTTTTAAAAATCTATATATTTAAAAATACAAGGCCTGACTCATTCATTCACTGACTCAACACTCATGAGTGAGTGAGTGAGTGAGTGAATGAGTCAGGCCTTATATTTTTAAATATATAGATTTTTTAAAAAAGGCAAAAAAAAGCCGATCGTACGTATACTTTAGTAACCGTGTGTATCTTAGCTGCAATTCGTATGGTACCCAATTTCCCTGCAGTTGGATGAATCCTGCTGGGTGCAAACATTTTGAAATTGATACTGAGGTAGCACCCAATGATTTGAAAGCTCTTGTTGAGTTTTACAGCACTCTTCATGGAGTATGGTCTCTAATTCTTGGACTTCAAACTTTGTATTCAGTGTCAAAATCGCACAAACCATCTCTCTCAAGTTGAAACAGACGAAACGCATCCAGCGGCACTTTTTTTCCAAATTAAAGATGTAAAGCAAAACTTCCCGCATATGACACTTTGTTGGCACAAAATTCGACATTTTCTCAATCTTCATGGAGTAATGAATGACAGATGTGTACCCTTCAAAATTACATATACATTTTTTTTCACCAAAAAAAAAATTTAAAAAACATAAATTTTTTTTAAATTTAAAATAATTTTTTTTTTAAATTTAAAAAAAAGTTTTAAAATAACAATTCCAAAAAACATTTTTAACAAAAATTGAAAAAAAATACTTTGGAAAAAAAATTAATTTTGTTTACCAAAAAATATTTAAAAAAATTTTAAGTATAATTTGGTGAAGGGTATATAAGATTCGGCAAAGTCGAATATAGCTCTCTTACTTGTTTTTCATTAACAATATTTAGCAAAGTTGTAACTACGGTAAAGATGAACAACTCTTGTGAACATATTAATTCAATCTGAACGTGTCCAGGCACCCTAATTAGCGTATAATAGACAAGACATAAATTGCTAATGGCTAAATTAATTTTTTACTGGCTAAACAAGATTGAAAAGCGCTAAATTACAACACTGCCCGGGAATATCATTGTCTGAGCAGATAGAGCAACAACAAAAAATTATTTGCTCAGCATGGCGGAAAAAGAAAAGGAGATATTTAAATGCTTTCCTATATACTTCAAATGTGTTGAATTCATTCCTTTGATAATTCATTATTTATAGAATTAATTTCTTATTGAATCATTATAAATTTCATCTTCAAATCCATAACAAAATGGCTTAAAATATATACTGAATGATATGTTTCTTTTTAAGCACATTTGTTATGCACAGAAAGAATCATTGCTAAAATATTTTCAAACAATCGCCTGTCTGAAACTAATTTTATTTTCTATAAATGTTTTTATAGATTCTATTAATGTTTTTATTTTAATTCAACACTTGGGATAAAACAACAAAACAAGTATTTAAATAAAGGTGTTTGTTGTTATCATGCGCATCTTACTTACATTCGGTAATATCTTTTGCACGTGCGTTTTTATTATCAGTATATATAATTCTTATTAGGTCAAAACTATTTTTTAAATAAGTAGTTTTATTTTTGTCAAAAGCGTTGAAAATTATGTGAATTGTATGATAAACAGCTAAAAATATTGTTTAATATTATTATTTTTTTATACCCTTCAGCTTCGTGAGAAGGGTATATATAAGTTTGGCATTCCGTTTGTAATTTCTACATTTTTCATTTCCGACCCTATAAAGTATATATATTCTGGATCCTTATAGATAGCGGAGTCGATTAAGCCATGTCCGTCTGTCTGTCTGTCCGTCTGTCTGTCTGTTGAAATCAATTTTCTGAAGGCCCCAGATATCTCCGGGATCCAAATCTTCAACAATTCTGTCAGACATACTTTCGAGAATTTTGCTATTTAAAATCAGTAAAATCCGTCCATAAATAACGGAGATATGAGCAAAAATCCGAGACAACCTCTGAAAATTTCATCAAAAAACACAATGTATTGCATGCTTTGACAAAAAAACAACAAAACGTATGGTTGGATGTGCAAGCTTTGCGTATTTTGTTTTTTTTTTTTGTGTTTTGTTTCTTTTGGCGTTGTTGTTGTTTTTTATACAACTAAACGTTTGTTTGGTTGTGTGTTGGTTTTTTTGACAAAAAATCAACAAATCGTATGTTTGAATGTGCATGCTTTGCGTATTTTGTTTTTCTTTTGTGTTTTGTTTCTTTTGGCGTTGTTGTTGTTTTTTATACAATTAAACGTATGTTTGGATGTGTGTTGGTTTCATTGCCTTGCGTATTTTGTTTTTGTTTTTTCTTTTGGTGTTCTGTTTCGTTTGGCGTTGTTGTTGTTTTTTGTGTTCTTGATAAATTTAGGATGCTGTACGGTGAAAGTGGGCAATGTACATACAACCTATATACTAATTATAAAAAATAATAATGCATCCACAACAAAGGTGAAGGGTATATAATATTCGGCATAGCCGAATATAGCACTCTTACTTGTTCTCTTTATGTTCCTATTTTCTTTCATTAGTTTCATATTTGTATTTTTTTTGTTCTTTTTTTACGTATTCTCATATTTTTATTTTCTGAACTTTTTATTTTTACCAAATATTTTAATTGGTTCAATACCAATTTTGTTTTAAAACATTTTTTTGGATCAGACAAAAATTTTACTGTTTTAAAAAAATTTTTGTTTGAAATTGTGTTTCAAACAACTTTTTTATTTAATATCATATCTGTGGAGTTTGGACAAAACATCGACCGGTGATTATAATTACCATCACTTTTACTATTCATAACTGACAAATAATGTAAGAAAGGGAATGTAAAAGATAAACTCACTGTTTATTGTTGGAGTTTTGTTTAAGCTTTGATATTTTTACAAATAAAGCTTGAGTGTTTGTAATTCTCATTCACTCTATGGCTTGATTTGTATAATATCTCTAGTTTTTCTAAAGCCTTTTGGGAAGAGGTTTCCTGATGATCTGGCCTAAGCAACCAGTGAAATGCGCACTGGAACTAGCTTATCCCCCAACAATAAATGTCACACAGTGGTATGAGAATAAAAAAAGAGGAAAATAAATCTGTAACTTCTAAACCCTTACGCCGATTTGAATGAAATTTCACACGCGCAAAGAGGTAAAATTTCATTAAAAAATATTCATAAATAAAAATTTTATTTCAATTTGAAAAATTTGTATCTATGCAAATAAAATTTTTATTTATGAATATTTTTTAATGAAATTTTACCCTTATATAGAGTTTTTTATTGAAAATGGAAAAATAAAAACAAATTTAGAAATTTATAATCAGGAATCCGGCAATTCCCAAAAAGCATTGAAAAATCCCAAAAATGGAATTTTTCGTTTTTCGGCTATAATATCCATAATAGGGGCGGGGTTATCGGAACCCTTTACAAGATAATTAAGAACTTATTGGGCCATCTAAAATAGGTTACTATATTTTGATATCGAGTATGCGATTAGAGAATTTTTGGCCTAAAGTTGAATTTTACATAAAAAATAGGCATTTTTTGAATGGACCTGATCCCGTCGATATCAAAAATTATAAATGTTTTTTTCATTTAAAATATTTGGCGTAAAGTTAGCTTTTCAAAAAGTACAAATTCATTATACATCCTCTTAGAAATTTTTTAGATAACTTAAAAAGAATAAAAGTACTTTTTTCCCAAAAAAATTGCGAAAAATCGCCTTTTTAATTTTTTTTATATTGAAATGCATGTAACTTTGAACTAAGTCATGATTTTAAACACTTCTTTCTTTTATTGATATATAGATCTATTGTTAATCCTATAAAAGAAAAATTAATAAAATCGGAGAATATTTGGAACCGCGGTCACCAAAAAACTGGTGTAGGGTGGGTAAAAATGTTGAAAATTAAATTTTCAAATGCGAATATCTCCTAAGCTATAAGAGATAATTGATAGCTACGACGAGGTTTTATATAGTGCTCGACGAGCAGATTCTGTATGTGTAAGTTTTTTTAAATAGGAACACAAACGAATTTAAAACTTAAACTCGACTACACTTCCTCTTTGCGCATGTGAAATTTCATTCAAATCGGCGCACAGTGGATCCGCCCATAGGCCAAAAATAAATAAAACGATCATAAAATATTTAGACAAAATGCAAAAAAATTGTCTCTTAAATATCCAATCTTTTTAATGGAAAACCGGTTTTTGCTGGAAATCTAACGGGACTTCTTAAAAATAAAATTAAAAGCATGAGCAAATATTCATTTGCAAAGCGCAGCTGAACGCTGGAAGAAAAATTCAAAGCAAAAGTGCACTTCAAAACGGTCTTGCAATTGCTGTAGTCTACAAAATTAAATTATTTTCAATGGATTTTGAAGTTAAAGGTATTTATTTTATCTTTAGAAAATAATAAAACTAACTTGTGTTGCAATTCTTGTGAAATTAATGTTTTAGTTAACCTATATATTTGTTACTTTTTTGTAAAACTTCATTATGTTTACTTAAAGTTTTAGTTGTGTTCCCCCAAGATTCCCCCGTAGGGTTCTTTTTCATTGTATTTATCAGATTCTTAAGATAATAAAAGTGCTGAATTTAGTTGCGGAAATTTGCGGATGGGCGTGTAATCTTTAATATACTAACTCGCCCCACAGGGGATGGCTTCATACATTTTTTTGCAAAAATTATAAGGTGTGGTCGTAGAGCGCGGAAATTTGGCACAGAGAATTATATGGACTAAGTTAAGAAAAAAATTAAATTTTATCAAAATCGTCCACGCCCAACGCCCACTGCCCATAAAATTGTTTATATCCAAGTCGAGAAATTTGGTACATACATTTACTGAAACCAAAAAGGAACTCATGCCGAGTTTCAATAAAATCGGTCACGCCCACCGCCCACGAAACCCATTCATAGATTAGAATTTTTTGGATATTTCGTTTATTATTCGACAACAAATTTTAAGTTTTCATCCTGTTCCGAAAACTTCTGAAAACAATTCATTTTATTAAAAAAAGAGCTTGGGGGAAAGAGGGGCTACATTTTTTTCTCCATGGAAAATCAAAAATACAATAATTATTAGAGACTTATAGATTTGGGCATATCTTCATTGATGTGGAAATGTTATATTTTTCAAATATGTTAAAGGTAAATGGTATTATTCGGAAAATTATACATATATAAACCACTGAATGCGTGAAAATATAAGTAATTTTTTGCTTAACACCCTAGCATGGACTTTACTAGCATGGAGTTTTTAAAAATAAAATAATTGTTTAAAACAAACGAATTTTCATACTGAAATATTTTATTTCAAAAATTCATAAAACAAATCTAAAAGCCAATTAACCCTTGAAAGATCAAAGGGCTACTGTGGCTACAGCTGTTAATATTTTTTCTTAAAAATTTGCAAACTTTAAGTTCTTCGGGCATGCTATGAGTTGATAAATTTTGAAGACCCTAGCTTTTTTAGTTTAGGAGATATTGATTATTGACCGCTTGTTCATATAAGGGAAACCACTGTGCGGCGTAAGGGTTTAGAAGTTACAGATTTATTTCCCTCTTTTTTTATTCTCATACCACTGTGCGATGGTGATTATAATTACCACTCATTTTCTTAATAACTGTATAATCCACTGATTTCAAAGTTTGGAATTTTCTTAATTAGCATAAAAATAGGTCCAATATAAAATTTTAGGAAAATCGGTCAACGGGAACTTAATGCGGCGAAAAATGGGTTAAGTCGAGATAAGAAAATATCTCATTTTTTTTATAATAAAACTAACTTTTCAAAACGCTCCGTTTCCGATTTCCGAGATATCATAAAAAAACACATCAACATATTTGGAGTTGTTGTTGTTTTCTTTTTGACAAAACAACTTAATTCGCAAAAACTGTTGAATTTATCGATAATTATTTTGTATAATTCTTTGAGACAAATAATAAAGTTCTTCAAGGACAAATAATAAAATATTGATCGATAAATTCAACATTTTTTGCGCTCTCCTGAAAAGATATTGTTTTTTTTCAATTAAAGTTTTGCAAAATTTCTTGTTTGAATTTACAAATTTTGTGATAGATCCTAATTCAAACCAAATTTTGTCTGATTGAGAAAATTTCTTGATTGATTCAGAAATTTAATTCTATCTGTGATGCGCATAAAACACTTTTCTTGGAGCATATTTTTGATTGCCCTGCTGATCACTTCCTACGCTGGAAAAATTCCCGGATATCTATATATATAAATTCTTAGTAAGTCCGGATGTTTGTATGTATGTCCTATTCCCTTTCCGAAACTTTCTAAAGCCATCTGATGACATAGAAAGCTGAAATTTGGCATACTTAAAGTACTTTCTCTGCGGAAGATCGTAACGATTTTTGATTTTCGGGCTGTGAGCGAAGCGGTGTAGCACTTTCCCTTTTTAATATTTTTCCATATAACTCACCATTTTTTGTAAGGGGATTTTACTTTTTCACAACTTTCTGAAGCTATCTGATGACATAGAAAGCTGAAATTTGGCATACCTAAAGTACTTTTTCTGCGCCACGTGGGGCTATTGATTTTGGTCTTGAGTTACAAAATATTTATTTTGATAGATATCCCACTCGCATCCCACTAAGCGACCAAATAGGTCTTAAAGGAATAGACCTAATCTTTCTTTTGAGCTAAAAAAAAATTATTAAAAAAAAATTATTAAAATTTTTTTTTTTTCTAAATAATATTATTTTCTACATAAAATATTTTCTTTCGAAAGATTGAAGAAAGAGCTATTTGGACAAATTTTTCTAAGAACAATAGGTAATAAGATACATGGATAAGAAAAAACACCTGCTGGGCCAAAATATCAAATTTTGACACCCTCTAACTCAGAGAGTTCTCGACCGATCTTGTTGAAAAATTGTGCCTGAGTTACTATCTAATAGAACTAACCTTGGTGCAAATTTCATTCCGATCAGAAGACATCGATTTCAAAAGTTAGTTCAATTGACATGAAATGCCCCATATCTATAAAAATGAAATGGTCCATGTACATATGTAATGGCATCACGTGAGAACGGCTGGATTTATTCGATTCGAAATTTTCAGGACATGGTTTGTAAATGGATATGTTTTTTATGGCACACATGATCCAAGAGATAGAGCATGTGGAGGCTCAGGAATTTTAATTAAAACCCGTATCAAACACCATTCAATGTGTGATATTTGTGAAGATTATCTTCAAGCTACGACAATCTGTTTGGATGATTGCTACAGAAACCTATTAATTTCGTCGATATATTCACCTCCAAGCTTTTCGGTTACTGAAAACAAATATGAACATTTTTACGAATCACTAGGACCCCGAATCACCGGACCTGAGCGATTATAATGCTAAGCATACTCACTGGGGATCAAGACGCCACTCAAATAACCCAACAAATAAGATACAATAGACTCTATTATGCAGTCATTGAACAGTTATTTGCTGAAAAAAGAGAGTGGCAACTCTACAGATCCCCAGTAAAGTAGAATCATATAGACCCATTAGCCTATTGTCAAATATATCAAAGCTATTCGAAAAACTGTTAATGCACAAGTTAAAGGATAGTGAATCATTTTGATTATATTCCAAATCATCAATTCGGATTTCGAGAAAAACATAACACCATAGAACAAACTCACAGGTTGGTAGAAATCATATCCAACATTTTAAGAAAAAAAATATTGTTCTGCACTCTTCATCGACGTTTCGCAAGCCTTCGACAAAGTATGGCATGAAGGATTATCGATAAAAATAAAACAATATTTACCAGTGAACACACACAAGCTTCTAGAAAGTTATTTAAGTCATCGAAAGTTCGTTCTTAAAGAGGGACTTCATAAGTTCACCACAGCCTATTGAAGCAGGCGCACAGTGGGAGAAAACCCTAATTTAGTGGAACTAAATTCGTATCTTCTAAACGCTTGGCCAAATTAATTTCATTTATATGGAAATATTGCAGGCAAGGAGGTAAGCTAATAAAGTAATGCAAAATGGGTACTGCTACTTCAGTAGAATGAGCGGGAGAGGCTGCTAAACTACACTACCTCGGAAGAAATTCTATACTATTTTCAATTGTAACAAATTATTTTAATATATCTTTCAAAAAATTTAAATTTTATAAGTAATTTTATTTATAGCAAGTAACTATTTAAATCTATAGATTTTGGACATTTACCCTATTGCCGGCATAAACTTTTAAACTTTTTTTAGTTTTATTAATAAGTTTATTTTTAAAAACGAATAACAATTATTAGTTATGAAATGATTTCATTTCATTATTATAAATAATTTAGTTATAATTAAACAATGAAATAAAGAGTAATTAAGCTAACTAACACTTGTTACAATTTTGTGAATTTTTATTACGAGATTTTAAAAATTTATTTAAATTAGTCGACTTCAGAGTCTGATGAATTACTAGGAAGTAATGGATCCAACAAAAGTTGCCTAACATCTTTCGATAACGATTCCACTTTTTTATAGCTTGCAGGTGAAACTAGAGATGCTAATCGGGACTGATTTTTGAAAATCCCGGGGTTCGGGATTTGGTAAAGAATCCCGAAATCCTGACCCGGTGTTTCGGGATTTTAGATTTCCCGAAAATCCCGAATTATAAGAAATAAACGTACATAATTATGTCTTTACAATTGAAAGAAAATTTTTTATTTAGCAATTAATTTTTATTAGACACCAAAAAGCTTAAAATACTTGCATGAGTACATTATATAAGAACAAATAACAATAAAGTATGTATATTAAGGTGGGTCGATTTTTTTGACGAAAAAAAAACAAAGAAACGATAGGTCTAAAATCAAATCCTATTTTGCGCATTTCGTCTTTTATCCAATGATATTTCAGTATTTTTTTATTGGATAAAAGGCGAAATACGCAAATGTTATATTTTTAATCTAAATAAAGCACTACCATATTTAAAAGGACTCATAATTTTAAGGCAAATTTGGTATATGGGCATTTGTTTTTAGCAACTTGTAAGTAGTTAGAATTACATAAATTTAATTTTTATATAATGTAATGACCAATAACACTTCTTATATACAATCTTAAAAAAATAAGGAACAAATTTAGTACGAGATTTTACAACGTCCCAACGATAATAATTTCTTAAAAAAATTATATAAATTCACCTCGCACTTTTTCGCAGCTAAATTTTTTACCATATGTAGTCTGTAATATGGCCTTGATATTGGCAAAAAAATTAGGATTGCATCTCACAGCATTAGTAACTGGCAACCTTCCGAAAATTCAAAAAGTAAAAAAAATAAAATGCTATAAGAATATGGCCATTGGTTATCACAAATAGCGGAAAATATATTTTTATTTTTCTGATTTACCAAGCCTCATATTCCATCTACATAAAAAAAGTAAAAATACAACTTAAATAAAACCTTATACTATCCAGGTTAATAACAACTTTGAAACCAATTCTTCATAAAAAAAATTTCTAAAATATTTTTTACATTTAAATAGTTGTCAATACCAAACCACTGAAGTTATTAATAAATGTTAAATATTTTTAAGTACAGCAACAACTATAGATTGAAACTACATAACAATAAATCAAATATGCGAAAGTTTTTTTTTTTTATTTTGCGCCACTAAATTGTTGATTTCTCCCACAGTGAGGCGTACCCCAAGGAAGTATACTGGGTCCCTTCCTATATTTGCTATATACTTGTGATATGCCTACAAACAGTTATACTAGCCATTCATGAAAACCCCCAAGAAGCATCTGTACTGTTACAAGACCATATACTCGACATAGAAAGGTGGTTAAAACAATGTGAGAAATATTAACATTCATTAGGACCTAGGTGTCTCCCAGGTGAAAAATGAAATAAATAAACAAGCGGAGTCATATTTGAAAAAGTTAGAAGTTCACCCAAACCCACTTGCACGAACATTAATGAAAAGTAATGGCTACATCGGACTAAGAAGAAGGAATCCAACAGACCTACGCTGATGATAGGATCTATAAATTAAACATAATTTTTCGTCCAACTGTGGTGGGACGGTTCCAAAAATTTCCAAATATTTCCCGATTTTCTCCATTTTTCTTTTGTAGGATTAACAACAGATGTATATATCAAATAAGGAAAGAATTGTTTAAATATAGTGACTGAATTCAAATGCATGTATTTGAATTTAAAACATTTTAAAAAGTCGATTTTTCGCTATTATTTATATTATTCTTTTTAAGTTATCTAAAAAATTTCTAAGAGGATGTATAATGAATTTATACTGTTTGAAAAGCTAATTTTACATCAAATATTTTAAATGGACCAGGTCCATTAAAAAATTCCTATTTTTAGGGCAAAAATTCTCAAATCGTATAGTCGATATCAAAATATAGTAATCTATTTTATATAGCCCAATATGTTCTTAATTATTTTGTAAAGGATTCCGATAACCCCGCCCCTGGTATGGATAGTATAGGCAAAAACCGAAAAAATCCCATTTTTGGGATTTTTCAAGACTTTTTTGGAAATTGCGGAATACTTGATAACAAATTTCAAAATTTGTTTTTATTTTTTCATTTTAAATAGAAAAATCTACATAACTGTGTAATTTCATTGAAAAATTTTCATAAATAAAGATTTAATTTCAATTTGAAAAATTTGTATCTATGCAAAAACTCAAAAAAAATCATTTTTTGTCATATTTTTCAAAAAAGTATTCCATGAATTTTTTAATTGTCTAAAGTTATATACATTTTTGAAAAGTAGACAAAATCCTCTATCCAGTGATATATAACGTGTCTACCTTATGTTTTTTAAGTGGCAAATTAATTAGGGAAAACTTAACAACTCGCTGAGAATTTACCTAACATAGAAATTCATAAAAAAGTATGTTGCCTTAGGGTGGCCCTTTATAAATATTAAAATAAAAGCTCATTTTTACTTAAAATATGTCTATATTTACTTTTATATGAGTTTTTGTCTTCGTAGGATACCGTTAACCTATTCGCAGGTATGACCAAAAAAATAAAATTTTTTAACGGCAGTTTCAAAAGTCCATTTTAAAATTTTTAAAAATTTTGTTAAACAAATTTCAGAATTTTTTGATCATCTCATTGGGACTTATTAAGAATATAATAGGGAATAAAAATGTGAAAAAATTATGAAAATGTCTCTTATAGTTTTTCCGTACCTGCGATTTAAATTTTGAAATTTTCGAGAAAAACCAATTAAGTATTTGGCAATTTTTTGGCCAATGACCTCTATTTCGTTACTGTTATGAATTTTAAGCAAAACCTATTCAGAATATTATAGTCCAGATAATTCTAAATATACTCTGATACATTTACTAAAATCGGAAAGCGTTAACCTGTAAATCGTGAATATCAAAGCTCAAATTTTTCAATATTTGGAATTTCTCTTGGAAAGATATCGAAATGTTGTATATTTTTGGGCCGATTTTGATGAAGTTTAACAAAAATATAACACAAAGCCTAGTATTTACAAAAACAGCAGAAAAATTTAAATTAACCCTATATAGCACTTAAAATCATAATTTTTTTTATGGTTTCAGAAGTTTGGGGTCATTTTAACCCCAAGTGCCATTAAGCGTTAATTTTCATTCTTGTTCTGTTATTATAAACCCTAGAGTTAATGTTATATTTTTCTTAAGTTTCATCAAAATCGGAACAAAAATAAATAACATTTCTATATCTTTAAATTAGAAATTCCAAATATTGAAAAATGTTATATTTGACCTTCACGATTAAGGTTTTACGTTTTCCAATTTTAGTAAAACTTTCAGAGTATATTTAAGGTAGACATGTTATATATCAAGACATGTTATATATCAATGGATAGAGGATTTTGTCTACTTTTCAAAAATGTATATAACTTTTGACAATTAAAAAATTCATGGAATACTTTTTTGAAAAATATGACAAAAAATGCTTTTTATTGAGTTTTTGCATAGATACAAATTTTTCAAATTGAAATTAAATTTTTAGTTATGAATATTTTTTAATGAAATTACACAGTTATGTAGATTTTTCTATTTCAAATGGAAAAATATAAAACAAATTTTGAAATTTGTTATCAAGTATGCCGCAATATCCAAAAAAGTCTTGAAAAATCCCAAAAATGGGATTTTTCACTTTTTTGCCTATAATATCAATACCAGTGGCGGGGTTATCGGAACCCTTTACAAAATAATTAAGAACATATTGGGCCATCTAAAATCAGTTACTATATTTTGATATCGACTATGCGATTTGAGAATTTTTGCCCTAAATTTGAATTTTACATAAAAATAGGCGTTTTTTGAATGGACGTGGTCTCCTCGGTATCAAAAATTATAAATTTTTTTTTCATTTAAAATATTGCATGTAAAGTTAGCTTTTCAAACCGTACAAATTCATTGTACATCCTCTTAGAAATTTTTTAGATAACTGAAAAAGAATAAAAGTACTTATATACGTCTGTTGTTAATCCTACAAAAGATAAATGGAGAAAATCGGAACACAAACGAAGAAATAGGATCATTTTTAAAATTGAACATACCCGAGGTGGACCCCTGGCCCAGCTCCTGGTGTTGACTTAAAATCACTATTGTTGAATTTGAAAAATTACGAAAAAAATAAAAAAAAAACAAGTAAGAGTGCTATATTCGGCTATGCCGAATCTTATATACCCTTCACCTTTGTTGTGGATGCATTATTATTTTTTATAATTAGTATATAGGTATGTATGTACATTGCCCACTTTCAGCGTACAGCATCCTAAATTTATCAAGAACACAAAAAACAACAACAACGCCAAACGAAACAGAACACCAAAAGAAAAAACATAATACGCAAGGCAAAGACACATCCAAACATACGTTTAATTGTATAAAAAACAACAACAACGCCAAAAGAAACAAAACACAAAAAAAACAAAATACGCAAAGCTTGCACATCCAACCATAATTTTGTTGCTTTTTTGTCAAAGCATGCAATACATTGTGTTTTTTGATGAAATTTTCAGAGGTTGTCTCGGATTTTTGCTCATATCTCCGTTATTTATGGACGGATTTTGCTGATTTTAAATAGCAAAATTCTCGAAAGTATGTCTGACAGAATTGTTGAAGATTTGGATCCCGGAGATATCTGGGGCCTTCAAAAAATTGATTTCAACAGACAGACGGACAGAAAAAATTTGTATCTATGCAAAAACTCAAAAAAAATCATTTTTTGTCATATTTTTCAAAAAAGTATTCCATGAATTTTTTAATTGTCTAAAGTTATATACATTTTTGAAAAGTAGACAAAATCCTCTATCCAGTGATATATAACGTGTCTACCTTATGTTTTTTAAGTGGCAAATTAATTAGGGAAAACTTAACAACTCGCTGAGAATTTACCTAACATAGAAATTCATAAAAAAGTATGTTGCCTTAGGGTGGCCCTTTATAAATATTAAAATAAAAGCTCATTTTTACTTAAAATATGTCTATATTTACTTTTATATGAGTTTTTGTCTTCGTAGGATACCGTTAACCTATTCGCAGGTATGACCAAAAAAATAAAATTTTTTAACGGCAGTTTCAAAAGTCCATTTTAAAATTTTTAAAAATTTTGTTAAACAAATTTCAGAATTTTTTGATCATCTCATTGGGACTTATTAAGAATATAATAGGGAATAAAAATGTGAAAAAATTATGAAAATGTCTCTTATAGTTTTTCCGTACCTGCGATTTAAATTTTGAAATTTTCGAGAAAAACCAATTATTTGGCAATTTTTTGGCCAATGACCTCTATTTCGTTACTGTTATGAATTTTAAGCAAAACCTATTCAGAATATTATAGTCCAGATAATTCTAAATATACTCTGATACATTTACTAAAATCGGAAAGCGTTAACCTGTAAATCGTGAATATCAAAGCTCAAATTTTTCAATATTTGGAATTTCTCTTGGAAAGATATCGAAATGTTGTATATTTTTGGGCCGATTTTGATGAAGTTTAACAAAAATATAACACAAAGCCTAGTATTTACAAAAACAGCAGAAAAATTTAAATTAACCCTATATAGCACTTAAAATCATAATTTTTTTTATGGTTTCAGAAGTTTGGGGTCATTTTAACCCCAAGTGCCATTAAGCGTTAATTTTCATTCTTGTTCTGTTATTATAAACCCTAGAGTTAATGTTATATTTTTCTTAAGTTTCATCAAAATCGGAACAAAAATAAATAACATTTCTATATCTTTAAATTAGAAATTCCAAATATTGAAAAATGTTATATTTGACCTTCACGATTAAGGTTTTACGTTTTCCAATTTTAGTAAAACTTTCAGAGTATATTTAAGGTAGACATGTTATATATCAAGACATGTTATATATCAATGGATAGAGGATTTTGTCTACTTTTCAAAAATGTATATAACTTTTGACAATTAAAAAATTCATGGAATACTTTTTTGAAAAATATGACAAAAAATGCTTTTTATTGAGTTTTTGCATAGATACAAATTTTTCAAATTGAAATTAAATTTTTAGTTATGAATATTTTTTAATGAAATTACACAGTTATGTAGATTTTTCTATTTCAAATGGAAAAATATAAAACAAATTTTGAAATTTGTTATCAAGTATGCCGCAATATCCAAAAAAGTCTTGAAAAATCCCAAAAATGGGATTTTTCACTTTTTTGCCTATAATATCAATACCAGTGGCGGGGTTATCGGAACCCTTTACAAAATAATTAAGAACATATTGGGCCATCTAAAATCAGTTACTATATTTTGATATCGACTATGCGATTTGAGAATTTTTGCCCTAAATTTGAATTTTACATAAAAATAGGCGTTTTTTGAATGGACGTGGTCTCCTCGGTATCAAAAATTATAAATTTTTTTTTCATTTAAAATATTGCATGTAAAGTTAGCTTTTCAAACCGTACAAATTCATTGTACATCCTCTTAGAAATTTTTTAGATAACTGAAAAAGAATAAAAGTACTTATATACGTCTGTTGTTAATCCTACAAAAGATAAATGGAGAAAATCGGAACACAAACGAAGAAATAGGATCATTTTTAAAATTGAACATACCCGAGGTGGACCCCTGGCCCAGCTCCTGGTGTTGACTTAAAATCACTATTGTTGAATTTGAAAAATTACGAAAAAAATAAAAAAAAAACAAGTAAGAGTGCTATATTCGGCTATGCCGAATCTTATATACCCTTCACCTTTGTTGTGGATGCATTATTATTTTTTATAATTAGTATATAGGTATGTATGTACATTGCCCACTTTCAGCGTACAGCATCCTAAATTTATCAAGAACACAAAAAACAACAACAACGCCAAACGAAACAGAACACCAAAAGAAAAAACATAATACGCAAGGCAAAGACACATCCAAACATACGTTTAATTGTATAAAAAACAACAACAACGCCAAAAGAAACAAAACACAAAAAAAACAAAATACGCAAAGCTTGCACATCCAACCATAATTTTGTTGCTTTTTTGTCAAAGCATGCAATACATTGTGTTTTTTGATGAAATTTTCAGAGGTTGTCTCGGATTTTTGCTCATATCTCCGTTATTTATGGACGGATTTTGCTGATTTTAAATAGCAAAATTCTCGAAAGTATGTCTGACAGAATTGTTGAAGATTTGGATCCCGGAGATATCTGGGGCCTTCAGAAAATTGATTTCAACAGACAGACGGACAGACAGACAGACAGACAGACAGACAGACAGGCGGACATGGCTTAATCGACTCCGCTATCTATAAGGATCCAGAATATATATACTTTATAGGGTCGGAAATGAAAAATGTAGAAATTACAAACGGAATGACAAACTTATATATACCCTTCTCACGAAGCTGAAGGGTATAAAAATTAAAAATTAAATTAATAACTTAAACAATTTCTTAGATTATTTTTTAAAATTTTGAAATCGGGTTTAAAATGTCTGAATTAGAGGTATTGAAGTACTACCTACCCTAAAACACTTGTTTCAAAATAACTAAAAATTTTGAGGGTGTTCAAAATCTTTGAAAACGGTTTTAGCATGTCCTCACCTAGGCATACAACCTCCATTAGGACGCTTTTCAAGTTCTGACAAAAAGTGTTATTTTGAAGCAGTGTTATTATCCTATTTTATTTATTAAAATCAACAATAACACATTAATTTTAATTGTGTAAAATCTGGAGAACTATTACTGTGAAAGTCTTCGAACTTTATACAGGAGTAAATAGTTATTTTCGAATATCTGCAGTACTATAATTGTAAAGTATTTAAACTTTGTATGAATGAAATTCTTGTCACTATACGGAGATTGGCTGAAAATGGGCGAGACTGAATTTTTTAAAGTAAATAGTTATTTTCAAATATCTGGAGTAATTGTGAAATTCTTCAAACTTTATATGAATCAATTTAACCAAATTAACCAAATTGGGAAGAATCGGAACAAGGTTTAAGTCACCTACCACACAAAGGAAAATAAATATTTTCAGAACTATAATTGCGAGATTCCTCAAACTTGTCCGATAGCTCACTTATCATTTTACATAGTTTGGCTGTAAAATGGTCGGGATTGGATTAGTGGGAGTAACACCTCCCATACAAAGTATATAGTTAATTTCGAATATGTGGAGTAATGTATTTAAACTTTGTATGAATCAAATTCTTATCACTGTACAGAGTTTAGCTAAAATGGTCTAGATCGGAACAGTGGGTGTGAAACTTTCCATTCAAAGTACATAGTAAATTTTGAATATCTGGATAATTAAAATTGCGAGATTCTTCAAACTTTGTCTGAAAATTTATTTTTTTTATAATTTTACCTAATTTGTTTCACCTCATTAAAAAAATAGTTTATAAAATCTTTAAAATTTTTTTATTTTACTACGTAGGAGTAACGAAGCGCAGTGGGTTATTTAATAAAGTTTACCTATTTCAGTCCATAATTTAAAATTTATATTTTTAATCGCTTTTATCAGCTTTTTTATTATTATTTGAAGTAATAAATTCGACAAACTCAGTCCATTTCAATGGACCAACAACTCACCATTAACTAAAGGTACAAGCATCCTAGAGCGAGTATCGTGCCATTTATTTTTCATGAAAGTTAAATAATGTTTACTAATGATTTTATTGAAACTCATAGAAGTTAATGCACTAAGTACCTACACAGAAAAAAGAAATTCATAATTGGAATGAATTTTGTAATAAATATTATTAATCGAACTTGATTTTTTTCCCCAAACTTTTTTCATTCAGAATAACAACATGTTCATAAATATTATTAATTTGTACATGACGGAAATTTTTGCTTTTTTTGCATAAATTTAATAATATTTTATAATAAATTGAATTATAATTGCATTATCTAATGAATTAATTCAAAACTATTTGCATAATAGCCATATACTGGCCAATATTTTAAGATGAATCAACAATATCTGAAAATTAAAAATATCATTAAACATAATAAAATATAAATAAACATAAAGCATATCATCCCCTTAAAAAAATTTAATCATTTTCGCGCATATTGGCTTATTTTGTAGCTGAAAATCATAAAAATAAATAAAAAAATTTCCAAGAAAAATTTCAAACATTTTTCAACAACATAAAAATATATGTAAATGAAATTGAAATTATATTTTTCAAGCCTTCTAGATTTAATTTGAAAACATAAAATATGAACAAAATCTTAATATTTAAGAAATTATTTATAAATGTTATGAATTGAAATCAATGAAATCAAATCATATTTATGTTGAAACTTTTTTCTGTGTATGTATATTGTTAAATAGTGATATTCAGTTTTTAGAAAATACTATATTTCAGAAAATAAAGCATCCTTGTTTATCGGAATTTCCAATTTTTGATTTTTTTGTGGTAATTAATGAAAAAGTTTTTTTTTTTTTTAAACGGGACAAATGGCGTCCCGTTTAGAGTATCGCCGGGACACGGGACATTCGACTCTATAACTGGTCTGTCCCGTCGAAAACGGGACGGTTGGTAAGTCTGTCCTGGTGGGGTCATGAGGTCCAAGTTCAAAACTTAAACTCGACTACACTTCCTATTTACGAATGTGAAATTTCATTCAAATCGGACTAAGGGTTTAGAAGTTACAGATTTATTTCCATCTTTTTTTTCTCATACCACTTTGCGGCATTTACAATCCCTAATAGACCATTATACCAATTTACACGAATGCCATTTGGATTGTGCAATGCCCCACAGACAATGTGTAGATTGATGGACATAGTTAGTTGTTCCATATCATATCAAGACAAACGTTTTTGTGTATCTGGATCAGTGATGCCAAGTGTAGGGAATTTTCCCTTTTTGTAGGGATTTTTTCCCAAAATTTCACATGTAGGGAAAAAGGGAAAGATTTCTTACATTTGTCGAATTGTAAGGGATTTTTTGCATTGGCAATTTAAAACTGTATTTTCCAAATATATAATCAAAAAACATAAAATTTGTTTAAGTATATGGTATAATATGAAGTAAGTAATAATGTGGCATCTTTAATATCATCACCGCTTTCTAACTACAGTATGCCTTAAAAGTGAGTAAACACCAAAAATTTTTTGATTTTTTATAAGATAATGGAAATCCTAAAATCTATCATCAATTCAAATTTAACAGTTTCGGTTTGTTGGAGATTGAGTTGAATAATAGATTCGGTTCTAAAAAAAAAAGATTTAAATCTTAATATAATGATTTTTATGATCTTAAAAATATCACTGGTGTATACTAGGGTATTCATTCGACTAATTATAGTTCGATTAATCGAATAATTTCTTTCGAATAATTATTCGAACAATTTAAAAATGACCATTTTCGAATAACGAATAATTCGAACAATTTTATGTAGAATAATCGAATAAAACGAATAAATGTTCATATATATTTTAATTTATTAAATTGCTTAAAATTTTACATAATTCCAAATTTAACTAAGTAACAATGACTCACAAAAATTGTATTGTTTCTGAAATTTAACAAATAACTAAAGACAAAGGGACTTTCGATCACTGTAGATGAGTGTTCCGATAGCTCCTTCTATAAATATATAAATATTACTGCAAGAAGTTACAATTCTAAAAACAAATCTTTCAAAATTTTTAACTTAGGACTTGAACCAATGAAAATAAAAGGTACGGAATAAAATATTTGTTATTCAGCTGGCGAAATATTAGCAAAATCGCAATTAATAATCAAAATTTTAACATAGATTAAAGTGGAGTTGAATGTGATGGAGAATGTGATGTGAGAACGGTCGTCGAAAGTGATATTGAGGATGACATTTATAATGATTACATTGAAATAGATAAAGGCTATGATCTTCAAATATATGCATATATGTAAGTGATTAACCGCGTACGTAAGTGTTGCAAAATATTTAATAAATCGAATGATAAACACAAATATTGCAAACTAACGTTTTGTTGCAAGAAAAGTATGGAGTTCGTCTTATACATGATTTTGAACATCGTTGAAGATCTTTGTCTAACATGGTAATAAACTTTTTGCGTATTTGTAAATGCGTCAATCATGCACTGCCTGACTTCAAATTAGCCACGTTCACTGACAATGATATCAAACTTTGGACATATTCCCTTTATTGTGAAATTCCCCAACCCCACTTTATTAAGCAAAGATTCGGCAACGTTGATAGAGCTGGATGTATAATACAATTTGTTATAAATAATTTACAAATAGTGAATAATTAATTTACTAAAGAATTGGTTACTCAATTTAAAACCCGAATTAATGAACGACATAAAAAAGTTCTTAATACGTTTATATTGTATTTAAGTTAAAATCTCTTATTCGAATTATTCGTTTTATTCGAACAAGAGAAAAATCGAATAATTCGAATACCCTAGTGTATACTCACTTCTGAGGCTGTGTGTATATAGTAATTCTCTCAAGGCGTATTAACTCACTTACGCACTCACCTTGTTAATACGCCTTGGGTTCTCGTTTTTACGGTAATTGACATTTCCTTAAAGAACTAGCTACAAGAGTAGATTCTACAATAAATTTTCTTTTGAAGTAAACACTTGTTTGGTTTTGTGCATTCTTTTACATACATACATACGTATACCATCTTCGCAGGTCTCATCGATTTTAATAAGTTTTAAGAAATAAATAACATTATAAATTAAAACATAACTAATTTTAGAAAAAATTTCTGATTCGTCTTCTGACAATGATGGAAACAAAGTAAAGAAATACAGCTCAAGTTTGTTGAAAGAAGCTAATGGGATGGCTGGAGCAAAGTAAAGAAATACAGCTCAAGTTTGTTGAAAGAAGCTAATGGGATGGCTGGAGCCGGTCAAAGTTGGCGACTTTAAATGCAGATGCAAGGCTTGTGTGTTAATACCCAAATGTACCAAAAAATCTTTCAAAAACAAAAACCCAAACAAAGGATTCTTTTATTGGCGCAAGCCCTGGAAAAACCAATGATGTGGCCAATTTCAAAATCCGATTAAGCCTTTTTTTTTGATTGAACACAACTTAGCTGTTCAAAATAGAAAAAAGTAGTGTAGGGAAAAATGTAGGGAAAATCAAAAGTGAGTGTAGGGAAAAAAAGGGTTTTTTTTCATAAGCGTAGGGATTTCTGAAAAAATCTACTGGCATCACTGATCTGGATGACCTTTTAATCATTTCTAAAGACTTTGATGAACACTTAAGAAATTTACAGGAGGTGGCTACACAATTTCGGAGAGCGAATTTAACTATTAACGTGAAACGGAGCAGCTTTGCTATAAAGAAAGTACAATATTTGGGTTATATCGTAGGAGAGGGATGTTTGCAAGTAGATCCAGACAAAGTGAAAGCAATTTCGGAATTTCCCATTCCTAAATCAGTTCGTTATTAAAGGTAGCTTCCCTTTCCCAAAAACATAACAACAACTCTTGAAAGAATCGTTACAATAGATAGAATATTCTACATTCTAGAATCTTTATATGTGTAGCAAAAGATATAAATCTAGAAGTTTTAAAATTTTCATTTACTTTTCTTATAACCACACAAAAAGATTTGACACAAACTAATTGCAACAAATTATTTATCGCATATATCACATATATCACAATTATCATTGAGAAGAATTTTACATTAAATTTTTTTTTTTTAATGATCCCAGCAAAAATTTTGTGAACTTTTGTAATGACAACTAGTTATTTCATGCATTCTTTTGTAAGGAGTGGTGGTTACCCAGCACATTATTTTATTTACTAGAATAAGTACTTATTTTTATACAGGCTGGTAATGAACTTTTGCATTTAGCACAGCTATCTAGTGTGTTTGACTGGAAAACGAGAGGTTAGTGGTTCGCCACCTGTCAAAGCCATTAATTTTTTTGTTCATATCATATTCATTTATATGTTGATGTTAAAACTATTGTTAACTTCCAATAAAATAACTCGTACATGGAGCAGTGAGTTAGCAGCTTGACTATCGAACACAAGCAAATAATGTGACTGTTCGATTCCCACACAAGGCAATATTTTTTGTGTTTTTTTTTTTAGCTACATATTCTTGTTGTGAATTTACTACTTATTTCTCAACTGATTGTAAGTACATTTGTAAGCTTGACCCCTGAATTTTTTAAAAATCTCGAACAACGGTAAGTAGTGTTTCAGTCAAATAATAAGTAGTTATCGCTTTGCTCCAATTATAATTGCTGGCTTACTAGGTAAGTAAAGTTTTTGCTGGGATGTTATGCTTTTGCATCAAAATATATTTTTTTTTTAGCTTTCTAAAATTGATTATTCCTTCTTTCTTTTCTTTGTTCTATTTATTATTTATATAAAAAAATTAGTGTGGGGGAGGAAGATATCCTTTGTGATATCCCCCTGTGGATCCGCGCCGCTTTCATATTGTTCAGATTACGAAGATTTTCGTCAATTTACACGTACACAACCCGAATGTAAACAATAGAGCGTAAAAATACAAATATTTCATTTAGTTGCTTGATGTTGTTTCGGATATTTTATTTTTTACCCATACATGCACACAAATTAAATGCCTCTATTTGCTTATGACTGATTTATATAATGCTTATTATCATACGAAATACATACCATTGACAGTGATCCTCCAACTGAAGAAGCCTGTAATCCACTTCGCAGAGTGCAATATCCCATATTGTGTGATGAGTGAAGGGTCATCCCTGATGCGTATTGCTGAGGTGGGGGTGTATTTGATAAAAGATTTCTGGTCGGACTGCAGCTTGACTCAATTGTAGAAATTTGTTGCTTACGTCTAATGAAATCAATCTGGAATAAATGTATTAAAATATTTATTTGTATAATATTGTTATATCGAGCCATAACCGCAAAAAAATCTCAAGCGACATATTCTTCATATAGCTTTTTTTTAAAAAATTAATTCATTCGCATCATCTATAAAAATTTCACAGTTACACTGTGTACCGTTCTTAATTTATAACAAAAACAATTTTAGCTTAAATGCACTTTCAAAATGGACCATGAAAATGGAAAGTCTAATGATTTCTTGCGAGCTTCAATTTTCTGACATTTGGGTGGATAAATATTAGAACGGGATACTTGAGGTCAATGGCCATTAGAGCAAAACATTGGTCTTCCCGAGACAAAAACAATGATATATCATACTTTAAAATCCGACTGTAAATGACAATTAGGTTAAATGTTTTCAGAGCTTTAGTAGCACTTGTAGTGTGCACATGAAGTACTTGAAATACAAATGTTCATGGTGCAACACTTGAACATGCGTGTTGTGTGTGTGGTCCCATTTTGCTTGTTGGGAAATTGAGTAGCGCGGCTGATCAAGAATTAGATCAACTGTTTGGCGTTAGAATAGAATTGTGTATTGAACAAAGGGTTTAATCACTCAAAACATTTATTGAACAGTCAGCATATTTGACAATATGCTTTGTTCCAAGCACACTCAAAAACACAGACAGGCATGAGTCAATACACCAATGTGTAGAATGTAAACAATGCAAATTGTTACATTGAGTAGAATCTAAGAACCAATAGAAAATAAGATATTGAGTAGATTTAGGAATCACTCAAAAGTAGTGTTTAAGAATTTTAGGCTTAAGAAAAGAATTTTTAAAATAAAGAATTAATTACACAGTGCAACAGTGAAAAAAATACACGATCATGACTATATAGGTTCGACTCTACTACGAAAGGGTAGTAAAACCCTATACTCAGTTTGTCCATTTTGGTGACCGATTTTTTTTTATGGGCCCCCAAAGTTTCTGAAAATCAGTTGGGCCTCTAAAAAAGTTGTCATCAGCTTTTGGTTAACAGCTAATTCAGACTTTGTGATACGGCTTAACTTTATATGGCAATAATATAGCTAAGATTCCGCAAATAAATTTTGTTACAATTTTTTTCAAAAAATAGCTTTTTTGTGCACTTTTGTTGAAAAAATATAGGAAGAACAATTTTTTTTTTACTTTTTTTAGAAAGTCTCCTAATTTATCACTAACAATATTTAGCAAAGTTGTAGCTACGGTAAAGCTGAACAACTCTTGAGAACATATCAATGCATTCTGAACGTGTCTAGTCACTCTAAATAGCACATAAAGATCACTTTGTACATTAACAATTTTCGTTTTTACTATTTTTTTACGCTAAAACAAAGATTTTTTGTTAAAATAGTATGATCAAGTCCACACTTCTATGTTGTGCTGTATTATTTACTCGGCTGAGGTGTTCGGAATGGGGATCAGTGAGTGGACCCTCAATGTCACACATTTAAAAAAAAATCGCCAAAAAGCCATTTATGATCCGAATGAGCTGAAATTTAAAATGTAGATAGTCCTTGAGAAGGTCTACAAAAATATCTCTTTTAGTTCAAGAGATATTTAAGTTTAATTTTTTTTTTAAATTTTGCTCGATCTTTTTTTGTATTTTATATATGATGGGCCTACGAAAGGTCGAAATTTGTTTTTTATATACGACGTATATTTGCGATAAAATTCTAAAGAAAATAAAATAAACCTGATAATAATTATTTCGTCCTTATAAATAGTTACACGCATCCAAAGTTGAAGCATCATTTTATATATTTCATCTTTGTATGCGTGTGTTTTTTTAAGTTTTTTCCCAAAAAGGTTCCCATATTTTTTCTTTTATAAAAAAATAATTTTCTTCGTGGCTATATACATTTTTTATGATCTGTAAAGAGAACTTAATGCAAAAACGTACAAAGTAAAATTTGACTAACTTAAGCGGACAAAACTTGAAACAAAATTATAGGTTTGAGTAAAAAATTCGCAAAGTCGTTTTTAAAATCCTCAAAAACTCGTCATATTTATATAGCCCTATATATTGTTTATATATATACAAAACGCTTTTACTATCATACTGTAAATAACGAAATAGGAATTTCGATGTTTGAAAACAAAGAATGGCAACATTGGTGATGACATTGACTTAAGAACATTTAGATCTATATTACTTCCAAATTCTATTGTGATGTCTGTAACTGTTCAAATTTTACATTAATTCAGAGTTTTTATTTTTCTTGATGGAAAATCACCATTTTATAATATAGTTAGTTTTTAAGGTAAAATACTTCCGAAAAAACACAAAATTTATTCATTTCACTATAATGTCAATCTCCAATCATAAGTCATATCAAAAACTTATATAAAAAGCTTATATTTACTTTTCCGAAACTCCACAAACCTTTTTCATATCTTGCATCAAGCCGGTCTTGCGTGATCAAGATTGGATAAAGTGATGCGCCCGGATCATACCAATAATGATTTGCCTATTCTTCGTTATTCCAGCATAATAGAGAAGTATACACTCGAACATACATTTTTAACAAAAAAAATTTGTTTTAGAGTCAAAAAATAGTAAAAAACTAAAATTTTTAAGCTACAAAGTGATTTTTGACAGCTATTTAGAATGCCTAGATATGTTCGGATTGCATTGATATGTTCACAAGAGTAATTCAGATTTACCGTAGCTACAACTTTCCAAAATATTGTAATTGAAAAATTAGGAATCCCTGGAAGTTATTCTAAAAAAAGTAAAAAAAAAAATTTTTCTTCCAATATTTTTTCAACAAAAGTCCACGAAAAAGCTATTTTTGGAAACAAATTTTAACAAAATTTATTTGGCGGACTCTTAGCTATATTATTGCCATATAAAGTTAAGCCGTATCACAAAGTCTGAATTAGCTGTTAACCAAAAGCTGATGACACCTTTTTTTGAGGCCCCACTGATTTTCAGAAACTTGGGGTCCCATAAAAAAAAAAACGGTCACCAAAATGGACAAACTAGTATATAGTATAGGGTTTTACTACCCTTTGGTAGTAGAGTCGAACCTATACTATCATGATCTTGTGTTTTTCCAAGTCTTCATTTGTTGTATAGTGTTATTATTCTGAAACCAAGAAGTCAACAACTATTACAAGAAGTCAACAACCATTACATGGCGATCCTGCCGACACCGATTCCTGGATTGAGCAATAATAAGATCCTGCCTATACAACGGATTTTGTAAGAAATAAAAAATATAAAATTTAATTTAAAATGTAAAAAAAATAAAATATATTTGACTAGAAAATGCATTGGCATGTCTGGCAAATTCTAAATAAAAAAATAATAACACCGTGATACAATTTTTTTGTTGGACTTGAACGACACTATACACATATGAAACCTGAGATCATATATAGTATAGTTAAGGATATACAAATTTCAAAAAAATTATTTAAATAGTTCTGCTCATTAGTTTTTCTTTATATGGATATCAAATGAAAGGGGACAATTTCTTGAAGTAGATATTTTTTTATTTTTACTTTTCAGGACGAAAAGTTGTAAAAAATGTCCTTTGAAAAATGTATCCTTTTATATCCTTGAGAATATCCAATATATTTTTCTAAAAAAAATATATGTTGAAACCATGCATATACTTTAACACATGCTTAAATTTCGTTCTTATAGCTTTATAAGTTAAGCCTAAACAGAAAAAAACATATTATTAAGTTCATTAAAAAAAAATACTTTTATCGATACAGCAATTAAGATTACAAAAATATTAGATAGTACTTTTTGGACTTAAACAAGTCCACATACACATGAAACTGGAGATCGTATATAGTAAATCTGCGTTCTCAGTTTTTAATTTTCTGATCCTTTCTTCTTTTTAAAGGACTTCAAAATTTCAAGGATGTACAAATTTATAAAAAATTAAATAAATATTTTTATAAATGTTTGTCAATATGTGTATAAAATAAAAAAAGACAATCATTGGAAATGAAACAAAAGAGTTACTTAAATTTTATTCTTTCATATTTTAGTATAATTCTAACAAATTCCCAATTAGTACCAGCAGGAACAATTATTATAAAAAAATTAAATTTATATAATAAAAAAATATTTAAGCTATACTAATACTAAATAAAGATATAAAAGAAAGAAGAAATATAAAAATATATTATGGAGAAAAATGAATACAGTATTTAGCGAGCATGCGACAAGTGCTCTTTCCTCTAAACCTATTTTCAATAATTGCTAGGTCCTGGTGGAATCGTTCCCCATGTTCGTCACTAAAATGACCCAAATTATCGGGGAAAAAATCCAGGTGCCTATCTAAGAAGTGTATTTTCAGTGACATATTCACACCCATTTCACCGAAGTTGCGAACGATTTCTTCGTAGTTTTCAGATTTTCTATTACCTAAGAAATTTTCTATTATGGCATCTAAACTCCTCCAACTATTTTTCTCAATAGGTGATAGAAGGTTTGGAAATTCCTTGCAATTTAACAATTTTTTTAGTTGGGGTTCATTAAAAACACCTTAAAGTATAAAAGATTGCTTAGGGTAATACAATAATATAAGTATTTAGCAATCGAACCTACCGGCGTCAATATTTGCTTCGCTTAATTTGGGAAAAAATTTTTTCAAGTGCATCATAGCTGCACTGTCAACGTCGAGTGCACGAACAAAATTTCTTATAAGTCCCAATTTAATGTGTAGCGGTGGTAGTATTATTTTTGATGACGGCACGAGCGGAATATTCTCAATGCTATCCTGTCCAAGCTGATGAACAATACGAGGCTGCCATTTGTGGTCGGTGTAATGAAGATCTTTGCGCCGACCTTCCCAAAGACACAAAAAACATTGGTGTTTGGCAAACCCATTTTTTAAACCCATTAAAATGGCAACTATTTTCAGGTCAGAACAAATCATCCAACAATGTCGGTCATAATTTATTAATTTTAGAATAGAGATTATATTTTAATAATTTTTAATAATTGGCACTAATGGATACACATTACCTACGTGAAGCAACACACCTTTGAGGCTCTTCGTTTATCCATCTATAAAGAGGCGCCATTCATTTGGGTCATAGGAATGGCCAATAGTTTCGAAAAGTTTTTCAACATCATCTGCGTAAGTGATGCCAGTTTGGTCATCCACTTTGAAACATGCGTCAAATGATTGCTCGTTTGAACGCTTTCGGACTGATGTTACCCGAAAATCTTCAGAAACCAATTTCCACTGTTGTAATCGGGTACCTAATACTTCAGCACTTCTTTGCGAAATATTTGTGTCACGCACGAGATCATCAAAATCCGCTTGGTTTATAAAATGCGGCGATGGATCGGCTAGCATATTTCCTATTGTTAAAAATTCCGAATAAAGTTCTGATCTAGAGCCGATACTCAGTAATTCTAAATCATCACATGGAATTGTGCGAACCTTTTCCGATGGAGCCTTTGGATTTGATGTTGAACGTAGTACCGCGGGCTGCACTGAATCACATTTATGGTAAACGATTTTCTCCTTATCTTGATTCTTCAGCCTGATGGTATTCGGCTGATTTCGGCAAAAGTAACACAAATCGCGCGAATGCTCACTCCGCTTCAACCAAATTACTGGGTACACATATTTTATTGGGAACTGCTTAGATCGTAGTAACCCCTTGTAACAATAATTACACACAACTTCTGGTATATACCATGTCTTCGGAACCATGTTTATTAAAAAATATTGTTCATACTTATCCACAAAAGCCTTTGTTACATTTTTTCCTTTATTAAAAGGTACAAATAAACCACAAATAACACAAAATTTGTTTTTATTAGGACATTCCATATTACTTTTTAAAAATGACCACTTATTAAAAATTATTTATAAGAATTTTGACGTGTCAATTCAAAACTACTAGATGCTTGATGTTACATAAGATATTTAACTTTTTATATACAATGTATCCTGATAAATAAAAACGAATTAACTTTTAATAGACTCAACCCTTTTTTAAAATTAGTAGGAAAATTATCTGGGACATGAAAGAAAAAATGTTTAAAGGATTTTCCTTGAAATTTTTTTTCCTGAAAAATTAAAAAAATATTGTTTCCATTTCTGGTGACCGTCTTCTTTTATTTGACAAACATTTATAAAAATATTTATTTAATTTTTTATAAATTTGTACATCCTTGAAACTTTGAAGTCCTTTAAAAAGAAGAAAGGATCAGAAAATTAAAAACTGAGAACGCAGATTTACTATATACGATATCCAGTTTCATGTGTATGGACTTGTTCAAGTCCAAAAATTACTATCTAATATTTTAGTAATCTTAATTGCTGTATCGATAAAAGTATTTTTTTTAATGAACTTAATAATATGTTTTTTTCTGTTTAGGCTTAACTTATAAAGCTATAAGAACGAAATTTAAGCATGTGTTAAAGTATATGCATGGTTTCAACATATATTTTTTTAGAAAAATATATTGGAAATTCTCAAGGATATAAAAGGATACATTTTTCAAAGGAAATTTTTTACAACTCTTCGTCCTGAAAAGTAAAAATAAAAAAAATTATCTACTTCTAGAAATTGTCCCCTTTCTTTGATATCCATATAAAGAAAATCTAATGAGCAGAACTATTTAAATAAATTTTAAGAAATTTCTATATCCTTAAAACTTTGAAGTCCTTTAAAAAGGAGAAAAGATCACAAAATGAAAAACTAAAAACGCAGTTCTACTATATATGACATAAGGTTTCATATGTATATGGTCCCGTTCAAGTCCAATAATTGCTGTCGCACGGTGTAATATATATGTACATACTATTAAGAATTTAGTGCAAACAATTTAAGAAATAATATTTTTTTGAAGTGAAGTTTTTCTTTGTTTTGTTGTCGGTTCAATTTTGCAAGTTATGTGCATAATTTGTTGTTTAGAAAAGTTGAGTCATTACTAATATTGAAATGGTCACTGATAAATGGAACAACCTCTGGATGATATATTAGAGGAACTGCATGCTGCAGAGGAGAGATGGTCGAAGTTACTGAGACAAGAACAGGATGAAATAGAATCAAAAGTCGGTCCAAAGCCAAGATACATCAATATAAAACAGAAGACACCCTATGAACCAAAAATACCAAAGATAGAAGTTCCAAAATTTAAAACCAATAGAAGGGATTTCGTAGGCCGCAAAAAGATACAGCTTAATGTATTAAAATCAGAGCTTAGTTACACGATTTGCGAAGGAAGAAAAGAGGCTATCATCAAAGAGATAGGAGAAACTAAGAAACAAATTAAAAGTTTTAAGAAAGAAAAACTAGCAGCACTAAAAATATAATGAGAGGATAAATATTTCAAATGAATAACAACAGATAAAAATCAGTGCAGAATTAATAATTTCAATATGCGTGGTGACTACAACAAAAATAATAGTAAAAGATTAAAGAAGATAAAAACAGGAAATGGCTAGTGTCTTGCAAGATTGATGGGACTTATGAAAGACAAAGAAGGATAAAAATATTCAAATTTTTTTGTAATAAATAAAATCTAAAAATAAGAGAAATATATGTATATGTAAAATATAAAATTCTTTTAATGCACATTTAAATGGTAGGTCCTATTTGGGGCAATACGATAAATTACAATATGGGTAAGCCACAGAGTAAAGTGGAAGTACAAGAAAACATTATAAATAATGGCAACGCCGAAAATACAAAGACTATAATTATTGTAGTATTGGTATTATTTATAGCATATAAGATAAACAAATATTTTAAAAACTATGTAATAAAACATAGAAACATTAATAATACCAACAACACTATAAATGAAATATAGATAAAAATAGTATTATAATAACAAATTATATACATATAAAAAAAAATATATATTACATTAAATCATTACAGAAAAGTATGGACCAAATAGGAGAACAAAAAACCCCAATTTATGGGAAAGTTTATGGGTCAGATGAAATTGATACAAGCAGAATATTAGAACAATCGTTAGAGTGGTTGACTGACTTTTGGAAGTTGATAGGTTTGGAAGTAAAACCAACAATGGAGGACTTAGTAGAAGGACGATCAGTTGAAAGGGAAACAATAGCTATGATGCGAAAGTTTTTTGATTGGTAAAAATTTAAATAAAGAAAAGTAAAAAAAATAAAAAATGCGTTCAATTATTAAACTATGAATAGGATATATGAAAGACTAAATACCCTAATAACAAACGCAAAGATATCATTAAGTAAAACATACACGACAAAAACAATACAAGATAAAATAAAGGAAATTAAAGATTTAGAAAAAAATGCTATAAGCATTTTAAATGACAGTAAATTGACTTCAAAAGAAAAACAAGTACATATTAACAAGTTTAGTGAATTGCGGAAAGACGCATTAAATATTTTAAAATCGCATGAAGATAAATCCATGCAATCCAGTAGTACTGCAGTGATGACAGAGAAAAAAGAAACTATAGACAAAATGACGGAAGAGAATCTTAACGCTGCCGAATTGGCATCTATTTCTAAACTAATAACAACTTTTAGTGGAACAAAGGAAGAATTAAATCAATTTATAGCAAATTTTGAGATTCTGAGAGACACGTTCCCACAAAGTAAACTCATTTTTCAACTTTGTATACAAAACAAAGATAACACTTAAAGTACAGAATAGGCTCAGACAGACAGAGGTACCAACCTCTATAGACACTTTAATTTCAACATTAAAGGAAGGTTATAAACCAAAAAAGTCACCAAATATAATTCTAAATGAATTGACAAGATTAACACAAACGGACACAATAAGAAGGTTCTCGGATAGAATAGAGCAATTAACAATGGAATTGAATGAAATTCAAATAAGTACTTTGGGAGAAGAAAACAGAAACGTAATAAGTGAAACGAATGCAGTTATAGCATTTAACACATTCAAAAACGGATTAAAAAACAATGACATTATTAGAACCATAGAAGCCAGCAGGGTGAAGAAGCTTAGCGAGGCTATCGAAATAGCAATAGAAGCTTCAACTGATATAAGACAGAACCAAGTAATGTTCCAGTCTATGCAACCAAGGAACAATTTTAGAAATTTCAATAATAACAACAGAAACAATTTTAACTCTAATTATTCCCGAAATGGAAGTAACTACAATAATAATAACAACATGAATAGGAACACTAATAATAATAACAACATATTTAACAATAACAATCAAAATAGAAGTGGATACAGTGACAGAGTAAACCGTGGTGGAATGAATAACAACAATAGAAATAATTATAGAAGAAATGAGAACAATAACAGCAACTATAACGATAACAGAAACAATAACAACAACTACAATAATAACAGAAACATTAATAACTATCGTAATAACAATAATTACACTAGTTTACAAATCAAACATTTTTTTTTGCTCATGGAATGAAACTTATATTTTTGAGATGAGCTAGGGACGCTTGTTAATTGACCATTTTTTGTTTCCCACCTATACGTCAAAATTTTGAGATATATGGGTTTTTATTTTTCACCTGCCCTGAGTACTACTAATGCATACTGTAGTGTACCGAATTGTAGTAATTAAGTATTTACATCGTTTTTGGGTACTCAACACTCTGGTGAAGCTGCTAGATCCTTTCAGAGTTGTATTCTTTTGACAAATTCCAAAAAACATGAACGGGAAAAAAATAAATACGGTTTAAAAGTACGTCTTTCCTGTAGATAAACGTTAATAAATCGCTGTTAAATACAAATTTCTAAAGTAAAAACTATATCAAAATGTCTTCTAGAAAGTGTAAAATAAACCCAGACCATTTTTGTTTTATTTGCAGAAAAATTATTCAGTCAAATCGAGGTTTTCCTATAACACAAACACTGCAAAATGCTTATTTACATACATTAAATCATTTCGTAAAAGCTTTAGATAAGACAAAACAAGCATTTCAATATTTATGCAGCGTGTTCTCGAGTCTTTTAGACGCTAAACTAAATGAAGGGATATTTGTGGGTTCGCAAATAAGAAAAATTTTGGTTGATACCAAATTTGAGTGTCTATTAACCGATGGTGAAAATGCAGCATGGAATTCTTTTAAACTTGTTGTTCAAGAATTTTTGGGGAATAAGAAAAGTCAAAATTACAGAGATATTGTTGCGAATTTATTACATAATTTTGAACAGATGGGTGTAAATATATCCCTCAAAATTCACTATTTACATTCTCATGTGAATTTTTTCCCGGAAAACCTCGGACACATGAGTGACGAACATGGAGAGCGTTTCCATTAAGATTTGAAGTTTTTTGAGAGGAATTATCAAGGTTTTTGGGATCAGAATATGCTAGAGACTACTGTTGAAGTGTCGTGAGGGAGACAAATGAAAATAATTATAAAAAGAGGACTAAACACTTCACATTTAATTTTTTTGTCCTAATTTAATGTACATTTTTATATGTTTCGTTTTTAATAAATATCTCAAAAGTTTGACGTCCAGGATTTTTTTTATATTTTTTCCAAAGTAAGAAGACCTTAATACACAAATCCCCATATGTTTCAATTCATGAGCAAAAACCTTGTAAACTAGTGTTATCGTAATAACCAATACAGAGGTCGAAATGCATATCATGTACAAGAACAGGGAAACTCGCAAGATCCGGAGACCATACGAGAACACGGATCTCCGGAGCAGATCGAACAAATTCAAACAAAGTATTTACCATTTCATCTGATCTTAAAAACTATGTCAAATTAAATGTGCTAAACATGCATCGTACACTAACTTTTCTAATTGACACAGGAGCCGATGTCTGTGCAAAGAGGATTTATTACCAAAATACGATGAAGATCCAGATGATTATTGCTGCTTAACAGGAATCACAAGGGAAGAAATAAGATCATTAGGTTTCTCAGAAATATCAATACAAATTGATGAAACAATATTCAAGCATAAAATACATATGGTAAAAGAAGACTTTCCCATTTACACTGACGGTATACTAGGACGAGATTTTCTGTTAAAATACAATTGCAACATAGACTATGAAACATTTATACTAACTATTAATGTTGGAAAATACATTTTGACATTACCAATACATAATAACACATTCAACATAACAACAGTAAAGATACCACCAAGAAGTGAAATTATAGTACCATTTAAATTAAACATTCAAGAAGATGGAGTAATATGCAATCGAGAAATTGCAAAAGGTGTGTTTCTGGCAAATGCCATAATCCCAATAACAGGAAATAAACATATAAAACTATTGAATGTAACAGATAGAACTATAATAATAGAGAATATGAAAGTGGAAACTACTCCACTAAAAAATTATGAAATATTCAGAACTAGCGATGTGAAAACTAAGTGTGACAGAGAACGATTCAATAGATTATTGAAAGAACAAAACGTAGACAACAATGATGATGTGGCGAAAAGGGAATTATTAAAAATACCTGAGAAATATCAGTCAATATTTCATTTAGACGGTGAGAATTTGACAACAAATAATTTCTATAATCAAACCATTCACTTGAATGACGCGAATCCAGTTTACATAAAGAACTATCGTTTACCGCAAACGCATACCGAAGAAATTAACAACCAAGTAAAAGGACTATTAAAACAAAAGATAATAGAACCATCTATAAGCCCATACAATGCTCCACTATTGTTAGTTCCTAAAAAGGGACAGAACGATCTAAAAAAATGGAGATTAGTCGTTGATTTCAGGAAGTTAAATGATAAAATAGTAAATGATAAATTTCCTTTTGACGAGATTAGACGATGAAAGACTGGATAGAGCAAAATATTTTTCTACATTGGATATGACAAGTTCATTCCATCAAATTGAGCTTGACCTTTCACAGCTTTTTCAACTCCAAATGGTCATTACCAATACGCCAGGTTACCTTTTGGATTAAAGATATCTTCAAATAGTTTCCAGAGAATGTTAACCATAGCATTATCGGGACTAGAGTCTGAAGCATTTTTGTATGTGGATGACATAATAGTTTTTGGATGTAGCTTAAACCATCACAACAGCAACTTGATTAGTGTTTTCGACAGATTGTCTAGATATAATCTAAAACTGAATGCAAGCAAATGTCGTTTCTTAAAACCAGAAGTTATATATTTGGGACATTTGATAACATCAAATGGTATCAAACCAGACCCGAGTAAGCATGAAGCAATTTTGAAATATCCAATTCCCAAGAACGCTGATGATGTGAGAAGATTCGTAGCATTTTGTAACTATTATAGACGATTTATAAAAAATTTTGCAGATATTGCAAATTGTTTAAACAGATTATTAAAAAGGGCTCAAAATTCGAATGGTCACAAGAATGCCAAATAGCATTCGAAACTTTAAAGAACAAATTAATTAGTCCACCAATTTTACAATACCCAAATTATGACGAAACTTTCGTTCTGACAACAGATGCATCAGATTTTGCACTAGGTGCAATTTTATCTCAAGGTACGATAGGTGAGTATTTACCAATATCCTATGCAAGTAGATCTCTAAATGAACATGAAAGAAACAAACCAGTAATTGAAAAAGAATTACTAGGAATTTATTGGGGTATACAATTTTTCAGACCATATTTATATGGAAGAAAATTTACAGTTGTCACTGACCACAGACCATTAGTCTCGTTATTTTCACATAAAAATCCTAGTTCAAAGCTAACAATAATAAGATTAGAACTTTCAGAGTATGATTTTGAAATAATATACAAAAAAGGGGTAAATAACACAAATGCGGATGAATTATCCAGAATACAAATTGATTCTGAGATGTTAAAAAATATGATACCATCAGAGAATGATGATAAAATAATGAAAACGCTAGTAGTAACAAGAGGTATGAGCAAAAAGTCATCAGAAAATAATATCATAAGCGGAACCCAAAAGGAGACTGATCAACTCTATATGTGGGACTGCACGTCGATCAATGATATAAAGCGCGCAACTAAATTAAAATTTATATTAGAGAAAAGGCCTATAGAAAATAAAGAAAAGCTATATGAATATATAATAGAAAATTATAAAGATAAAAATGAAACACGTGTTAGATGTAGCGATAATCCAAGACACTTAGGTACTCTTATAGAGAAGCTATCATCTTATTTGAAGAGTTTAAAGAATATGAGTAATGAGAAATTTGCAATCGACATTAATGATGCAATATTTGATATAATTCCTGCAGATGAATTTAAGGCCAAATACAATAGAAATTGTAAAATAAATAAAGATGATGTAATAATATTGTTATATAGAAAACCTCAAAATATACTAGACGATTAGAGAAAATTAGAATTGGTAAAATTATACCATGATACACCCCAAGGATGACATTTTGGAGTAAGAAAAACTCTGTTAAAATTAAAACAAAAATACATGTGGAAAGGCATGAAACAAAACTGTAAAAAATTATGTATCGAAATGTGAATTGTGTAAAAAGAATCAGACACACAAAAGAACCACTAAAGGTGACATATACACCGACAAATAGTTTTAATACCATAGTGATTGACACTGTTGGTCCATTACGTCCAACAAATAACTTCAGATATATACTAACAATGCAATGCGAGTTGACAAAGTATGTAGTTGCCTGTCCAATGGATACAAAAGAGGCAAAATCAATAGCAAAAGCAATGGTGGAAAACGTAATTCTAAAATATGGACTATTTAGCGTAATCAAATCGGACAGAGGGACGGAATTTACAAATGAATTGATGAGAGAGATATGCAAGTTATTGAAAATAAAACAAAAATTTTCAACTCCGTACCACCATGAGACATTGGGAACTGTTGAAAGAAATCACAGGGTACTTAATGAGTATTTTCTATCTTTTGTGAAGGATGGTAATTGGGAACAATGGATTCCTTATTATACATTTGCCTACAATATAACTCCTCATGTGGATACTGAGTACTCACCATTTGAACTGATTTTCGGAAAGTTACCAAGTTTACCAGGGGATGAAGTCATGAATCATCCAAAAATTTACAATTTTGAAAATTATGCAAATGAACTAAAGACAAGACTAAGATATTCCTTAGAAAACGCAAAGAAAATAATAGAAAAAATAAAAAACAAAAGACAATTAGATTCATATAAGAAAATAAATATAATAGAATTAGATATAGGAGACTTAGTGTTAGTTAAAGTAGAAAATAGGAAAAAGAATGAACCACCATATAAAGGTCCATATGAAATAATTAATATTGATGTAACTGTAAAGATAAGTAATAAAACAAAAACTTTTCATAAAAATTTGTTCAAAAAATACAAAAATGAACCAAATGAGTAATAAAATATTGTCATTATATGAAATTTAAACGTCAGCTAATTTATAACTGACTTATACCAAATAATAATCCACTTATGAAATTTGTAAACGAAAGAAAACAAAAATTTAATAAACTATCACTATATAAGCTATAAATAAGTCTTACCCAAATTTGAAAATAATTAATAAACAATTTAACTTTAAGTAAACATTTGGTCAATTATAAGATTAAGAAAAACAAAACCAAAAATAAGCAACAGTAATGTTATTTTAAGAATATTAAATAACAATATGAAAAAAAACAAGTAAGAGTGCTATATTCGGCTATGCCGAATCTTATATACCCTTCACCTTTGTTGTGGATTCATCATTATTTTTTATAATTAGTATATAGGTATGTATGTACATTGCCCACTTTCAGCTTACAGCATCCTAAATTTATCAAGAACACAAAAAACAACAACAACGCCAAACGAAACAGAACACCAAAAGAAAAAACAAAATACGCAAGGCAATGAAACCAACACACATCCAAACATACGTTTAATTGTATAAAAAACAACAACAACGCCAAAAGAAACAAAACACAAAAGAAAAACAAAATACGCAAAGCATGCACATTCAAACATACGATTTGTTGATTTTTTGTCAAAAAAACCAACACACAACCAAACAAAAGTTTAGTTGTATAAAAAACAACAACAACGCCAAAAGAAACAAAACACAAAAAAAAACAAAATACGCAAAGCTTGCACATCCAAACATACGTTTTGTTGTTTTTTTGTCAAAGCATGCAATACATTGTGTTTTTTGATGAAATTTTCAGAGGTTGTCTCGGATTTTTGCTCATATCTCCGTTATTTATGGACGGATTTTGCTGATTTTAAATAGCAAAATTCTCGAAAGTATGTCTGACAGAATTGTTGAAGATTTGGATCCCGGAGATATCTGGGGCCTTCAGAAAATTGATTTCAACAGACAGACGGACAGACAGACAGACAGACAGACGGACATGGCTTAATCGACTCCGCTATCTATAAGGATCCAGAATATATATACTTTATAGGGTCGGAAATGAAAAATGTAGAAATTACAAACGGAATGACAAACTTATATATACCCTTCTCACGAAGCTGAAGGGTATAAAAACACTTACAAATTTTTTCTGAAGGGTGAGGGTGTAGTGTGTACATGAAGTACTTGAAATACAAATATTCATGGTGCAACACTTAAACATGCGTGTTGTGTGTGTGGTCCCATTTTGCTTGTTGGGAAATTGAGTAGCGCGGCTGATCAAGAATTAGATCAACTGTTTGGCGTTAAAATAGAATTGTGTATTGAACAAAGGGTTTAATCACTCAAAACATTTATTGAACAGTCATCATATTTGACAATATGCTTTGTTCCAAGCACACTCAAAAACACAGACAGGCATGAGTCAATACACCAATGTGTAGAATGTAAACAATGCAAATTGTTACATTGAGTAGAATCTAAGAACCAATAGAAAATAAGATATTGAGTAGATTTAGGAATCTCTCAAAAGTAGTGTTTAAGAATTTTAGGCTTAAGAAAAGAATTTTTAAAATAAAGAATTAATTATTCGCCCTTATTCTACTTGGCGTCGTCGACATCGTCGTCAATATTGAGTCAAAAAATGGTATGTGTTTCTCCGAAATCGATAACAATTGGTAACTTTTGACAGAATTTTATACTTTTATAAGTCGGGTTAAAGTACAAAACGCTGTCAAAAGTTACCAATTGTTATCGATATCGGCGTAACATCTACCATTTTTTGACTCAATATTGACGACGATGTCGACGAAGCCAAGTAGAATAAGGGTGATTAATCTGAAACCAAGAAGTCAACAACCATTACACACTAATATATATCTGTATCTTTTCATCATACTTGCTGAACATTGTATAAAAACTGGGATTCCTCGGGTAAATACAAATGTTTTTCTTATCCTTCATAAGGTCTTCGGGTCAAATTTTACCCATTTAGAAATTAAAATTGATTTCTATCTAAAACGAGTATTTGATATTTTTGAAATTTTAAGACTTTTATTTAATTTCAAATGTCAACAACTACGTTAGATATTTAAAACAAAATGCCAAAAAATGTCTATTTTCTATTTGGGTCAAATTTGACCCGAAGATCGTTAACGACAGTAAATCTGAAGAAGGTTAAAATAGTCTCTTAAGAATAAAACACAGTTTGCTTTGTAGTATATTGATTTTTATTTTGTTTTTATAAAGCTAGACATTGCAAATGATCTTTCACTCAGTCTACTTGTAGGAATATAGTTAACAAAGAATTGGGTAAGTTTTCATCGCTGGTGACATTTGTCTAAATATGTTTTAAAAAAGTTTTGATACCCTACACCACCATAGTGGGGAGGGTATAATGCGTTTGTGCAGATGTTTGTAACGCCCAAAAATATTACTCTAACACACACCTTAAAGTATACCGATCGACTTAGAATCACTTTCTGAGTTGATTAAACGATGTCCGTCCGTCCGTCTGGCTGGCTGTCCATTAGAGTGTCGCAAAAAAAAAACACTGTCGGAACGCATACCCTCTAATTTTTTTATACATATAAAACTATAGTTAAATATGAAATTTTGTCTTTCTATCATGATTGTAACCCGTGCCGACTTGCGATTTAGTTTTGTGGTGCATTTACAAGAGGGAAAAATTCAATTTTTTCAGTTTTTGTAAAAATTTTGCCATTAAATAATTACTTTTGCAATTTAATTTAAAAGAATCGATATGTGTACGTAATTGTCCTTCTAATAAGACATAAAACACAAAAATTGGTTTAAAAATGTTAAAGTTATTAAAAAATCGCCAGGCCATTAACGTGTCTCAGGTCACTAGATCAGCGAAATGCAATGAGCTCTCAAATGAGCTCTCTTGTTTTTATTTTCACATGTACGCAAGCACCAAGGTTGCCAACTCTTCAGCTCAGAAAATGGCTAGATTTTGAATTATAAATGGCTAGAAATGGCTAAAACCCAAAAATAATACAAATATACAAATTCATAAATATTACATTTCTTGCCCCCATTACCACGGAGTCTGGTTATGTGTTAACTAATAGTTATACTGACAGTTTTGAAAAATAATTTTTACCGACTTCGTATTAATGGGGTTTAGCAGATTAACCCCCACTTTCTCCATCTCCGGTTATCGTATTTCGTAACGATATACTTTCAATAAATAGAATTTTTGTATGAGAACTGTCAGTATATCGTCACGATGAAAAATAACCAGAGATTGAGAAAATGCGGATAAATATTGTAATATCAATATTTTTTTTTCCTTTTTGATAAATTAAACATATTTCTGGGCACTTACATTCAAAATTGGATCCATTGAAGAAATGTAAAATTGATTTTTGAATATGCCTCATGTGTTTGCTTTGGAAACAATTTGGAAGCCTGTTTTCATAAAACCAATAATATTCTCATCAAATCATCAACAGACGAATTTGTTTAGAAAGACTGTTTCTTTGTCATTTGATAAAAAATACTGTTTTATTTTTAAAAAATTCCAAAAATGCTCAAGATAAGTATAAAATAAAAAAGGCTAAGACAAAATAAAATGGCTAGATCTTCCGGCTAGATTAATTCTAGCCATTTTTTTATGGCTAAATGATAATAAAATCGCTAGATCTAGCCGAAAAATGGCTAAATTGGCAACCTTGGCAAGCACACACATTGTATAGAAACAGTCAGTCTCGCATGAGCATTGATAGAAGCAGGTTGTGTTACGCTTTTATGCTTGTTTATTTCATTATTTCAGCTAGTTGTTTTTGTTTTTGCCAGAGAATAATTCTCAACTACAATATCTAAAAACTGTAGTGGTGTGAGTTTGCATTTCGCTGCACTAGATCATGAAATGTAGGAACAAAATTAACATATTTTGAGAAATATTAAAATAAAAGGTTATTTTTACTTAGAATATATCCATATTTACTTGTATATGAGTTTTTGTCTTCGTAGGATACCGTTAACCTATTCGCAGGTATGACCAAAAAAAAATATTTTTTTTAACGAAAGTTTCAAAACTCCAATTTCAAATTTTTAAAAATTTGTTAAACAAATTTCAGAATTTGTTGATCATCACTTAAGGATTTATTGCCAACATAATACGGAATAAAAATGTGAAAAAATTATGACAATACCTCCTATAGTTTTCCGTACCTGCGATTTAAATTTCGCGATTTTCGAGAAAAACAAATTTTTTGACCATATTTTGGCGAATGAGCCGAATTTCCTTACTGTTATGATTTTTAAATAAAAGCTATTCAGAATATTATAGTCCATGTAATTTTAAATATAGTCTGAAAGTTTTACTAAAATCGGAAAAGCCAACCCATAAATCGAGAAGGTCAAAGGTCAAATTTTTCAATATTTGGAATTTAAAAAAAATTTAAATTAACCCTTAATAGCACTTGGTGTTAAAAAGACACTCAGCTTTTAAAATCACGAAAAACACATTCGATATGGATGGTGCTAACTTTAATGTTCTTCAGAGTTAAGTAAACTCAGTCATTAAAATTGTTTTTTAAATTTAATAAATCAAAAGTACACTAAAGGGTTAAAATCAATTTTATTATTCAAAAATTCTCAATAAAATATTAATTACGTTATTAAGGTTAGGTTGTGGTGTGGGTTGTATGGCAGCCAATGGTGAATGAAATTTGGTCTTCATAAAATACTCTATCAAAAAAACAGTTTACCTCAACATTTTAAAAGATAACTTGGCACAGAGCATCGAAAATTTTGGGTCGTCAGCAAGACAATGTTCCCAAGCACATTACCAAAATAGTAAAGGAATGACTGCTTTACCATACTCCCAAACAGTTGGATCATCTTTCCCTGTCACCCCATCGAACATTTGTGGGAGTATCTGGACCGGCAAATAAGAAAAACGGAAATTACAAGCAAGAATTCAAATCGGTGATAATGGAGGAATGGCAAAATATTTCCCCCGAAGTAACTAAAAATCTTGTGGAATCGATGCCCAGAAGACTGCAAACTGTTATAAAATCAAATGGCAATCAAACAAAATCCTAATTCTTTTTTAAATAACATTGTTATTTTAACTGTTTTTTTTTTTTACCAAAAATTTAAAATTTGCTCTCGTCGCTAAATATCACTTTGTTTCAGAATATATTAGTTTAATTTTCCTACTTTTTAGCAAACTCTGGACGTCGATGTTGACTGATTACAGATGTATACGGTTTTCGTCTTAATTTGATTTTTTTGGAATTTGATTTGATCATCAATTCTAATTAATATACAGTGGACGTCCAGTAGTACGAACGCTCTTTATTACGAATTTCCAATAATACGAATGGCAAAATTTTTGCATTGACTACTCTATAGTACGAACAGATGGCCATTTTTTCTATTCGATAGTACGAATCGTGGTTTCTTATACGAATTTTTGTTTTATTTACGTATGAATGAAGTTTTTATTATGTTTTTACTTCATTCTTTCGCGGTCATCAACGTTTAGCGAAGTTGTTGTGAAGTTTTTTTTTATTTTTAAAAGTGTTTTGTGTTTTTAACTGTCAAAATGTTGCAAGTAAAACGATGTAAAAAAAAGACAATTTCTTTGCAAGATAAATTAAAAATTATAGCAGACCACGAAAATGAAACATCGTTGTTTGAAATTTCAAATAAATATGGATTATCCAAATCCACTATATGTACAATCATTAAACAGAAAACGCAACTGCTGGATAATTCCATGAGTTCGTTAAAAAATCGGTATAGACTTATAAGTGGTGAATTTAAAAAAATGGAGGATGCACTTTACGAGTGGTTTTTAGCACAAAGAAAATTACATATAACAAATGCAAAGCTGTGGAGCTGCACAAAAAATTCTACAATGGTCAGTTTTGTGCCAGTGATGGTTGGCTAACAAAATTTAAAAAGCGTTACAATTGTTAAAAGCGTATTAAATGGGCTGTTGAGCACAACATTGAAACCTCGAAAATCAGTTTAAAAAGTAATAAACGTCAATGTTTAATGACGGATTTTTTAAATAAATATGTAAATTGTTTTTTTTTTTTGTTTTGTTATATTTATATGTACATACATTAGTATGTTCTTTCATGCCTGTTTAAGTACAACAAATTAATTGTTCAATAATACGAATTTTTCGGTACTACGAAAGGGCCTGACATATGTATACAATTCGTACTACTGGACGTCCACTGTATTATGAAATGTGTATACAAAAGCAAACATCGGTATTTTAAGCACCTGTATATAAATGCCACAAAAGTACATGAATATAATAAATTTTTTGCTTACATTAAATCAATACAATGGACTATTTTATAAAGGTTTTATAAATTATTTGTTTTAACGTTGGAAAAAAATATAGCGTTTTCTGTTTTTTCTGGTGAGTCTAATGGCACAGAATATACAGAAGTGTCAAATTTGACGTTTAAAAAACGCCAAATCAGATGTTAGGGCAGTTCTCATAAAAAGAGATAGCAATATATTTTGTACAACAATATCAGTGATGTGTTAAAGCAAAACGCTATATACAACACGAATTTGGTAGACAAAGAAATGTGAACAAAACAAACAAATAAATTTGTAAGACAATTTTTTCGTAGTCTGTGGCACAAAATTTTTTAAAATGAAAAATTATAAAAATGTGTGTATTGTTTACGTGTATATTTAAATGAAACAAAATTCTTGGTTGTTTTTTACATTTGCAAAATAAAACTCCACATGTACAATGGCAATTAAAAGTGAAATATTACAAAAATAAATGATTGCATCAAACTAAATCGGAAAGAAATTGAATTATTGCGGCAGAAAATTAAGACTAAAACAAAATAAAAAGGGCAGTTACTAAAAATGAAACAAATATAGAACTATATTATTTTCTGCCTCGTGACGCCTCTGTATACTTTGTGCTAATGGACACATGGATAAGATATTTACACGTTTCAGAACTATTTAAGAATTTTGGCATCGATTTGTGAGTGCATATTTTACCCTTAAATGCATATTTTTGTTTTAAGAGCATATTTATGTCATATTTTTGCGTTTTTAGAGCATATTTTACTGTTTAATAGCATATTTTGACTTTATCAAAAACAAATTTTTTCATACTTATTTTTCGTAATTTGATAAATTTAATACTAAAGCAATAGCTGCTTGCTTTTATATGTGAAATTATGACTGTTTACTGTCCAAGTTAGTACGAAACAAATATCCGCCGTTTTGTTTACTACTTTTTACCTACTGCCACCAGAGCCTGTTGTAACTCGCTGGGGAACATGGCTTTCAACTGTTAATTATTACGCCAACAATTTTGAAAAAATTTGTGAAGTTATCAATATGCTTTAAATGCTGACGAGTCTCAGTTTATTAACATTGCTAAAGATGCTTTAAATTCACCTGCAATAAAAAATGACTTAATTTTTATAAAGTCAAATTTTGGATTTATTGAAACATTTATTAAAAAACTTTAAACAGCTGGGATTACAATGATCGAACAGTATAATTTTGTGGAACAAACATTTAATAAAATACCAAATTGTACACAGAAAGAAAAAAGCACTTCTAAATTTAAGTTTATTTTACTCAAATTTAGCCAGAAGTGTACTTAAAAATTTAAGTACGATTCATACTCATTTGTACTTAGAATAAGTATAAACGGGATTGATTACAAAAATCAAGCGGAAATTTTCTTAAAACAAGAACGAAATTCTTGAATTAAGTAAGAAAATCTTGTTTTAAGTACAAGTGAGAAGTTAAATCAAGTAGTTAATTCTTAAACTTCAAATTAAGAGTAAGATAACTTGAAATAAGAAAAAAATTCTTATATTGATCCATAATAGAAAAAGAGCGGTATAAAATTTAATCTCTGAGCTGTTCTCAAAGTAATTTTCTACTCGCGCTGTCGGTTAGTTACATGAATAAATTTCATCAGTCTGTGTTGTGCGTTCCGTGTTGTTCTGTATTGTTTTCGGTCTTTTGTGTTTTTTTGTGTCGTGTGAAAAAAATATGAATGAGGCAGAAGTGGTTCCGGACCTCCTGCTCCAGCTTCTCCAGGAGTTTCATCAGCCTAGTGTTTATGGATATTTAAAAGGTAAGTCTATAATTTATTTATTATTGTGATTTATTTTTAAATAATACAGTTATTCTATTTATAAAACATAATACAGCAAGACAATCGAAAACTTTGGATAAGTTTCTTTTTACATGTTTTCTTTTGGCTTACTATATTATGTTTTATAAATAGACTGTTGAATTTGCAACAAATTCTTTAAAAACAAAATAACGGTACAACGTGGTATGTACGTACAAATTTTTTCAATAAGAAATATTTTTTCATTTGTACTAACACACATACATACATATGTAGTTGCGCATATCGTTTAGAAACAGGTTTTTTAAGACGCAAACAACAAAATTTGCACTTGTAAACAAATAATACAACATTTTGTTCTTAGTTTAAGAATTCTCGTGCTTGATGTTTGTGTGTCTATAATATAGACTCTATATTATAGGCACACAAACACCTATATATGTATTGACATGTGCACAATTTCTTCCCAGCAGTTAAGCAAGAAGTCAATGTATCCCTTAAAGACAGTAATTGTCACAAATGTCTTATCACTTGGCTGACTCCATTTTATATATTTTGGTCATTTGACACGTGTGTGCAATTTGTAGTGCAGAGAGAAGACAATTGGTTACTTTATACATCCAAAGTAATCTAGCGTGAAGACAATTGACACTTAAGTGTCTAAGTAATGTGTAGTGAATAATTCGTACAAACTGGTTTTTTACAAATTGTGTTGATATAATTCGCATACAGTTTATTTTTATTTTTGCTTAAGTATATTGATATCACATGTAACATATCATGAAGTCAATAGTCACTTTAGTGCCTCTTAGTAACCTATGGTGAAGTCACTTCAAACTTTTTTTTGTACTGCACTTTATTTTACGATCAGCTATCTGATAGTCACATTGTAATCAAAAGGGTCAATTGACCCCCTGCTTAGGACATGCACATGTTAAAATAACTAGTCAAGTAGCTGATCAAGTAACCAGTTACAAAGCTAGCAAGGTAACTGACGCTATGTAACCAGTATGTGAATCCAATGCGTTGCCTACTTTGGTCCAGCTATTAGACAGTCCCATTGTAATCAAAAAGAGACAATTGACCCCCTGCCTAGGACATGCCCGTGTTAAAATGACTAGTCACGTGGCTATTGAAGTAACTAGCTCCCACCCTAAATGATGGGTAAAATCACTAGTTCGGTACTGTCTCCTAGAACTGCTGGGTTGTTTGCGTCGTTGTGTGTATTAGTATAAATAACTGCGTTTTGTCCATGAACTGATAGTATTTTTGTACCACAAATGAAAAATATGTTTCTTATTGCAAAAATACAAGTACAGTCACTTAGAAAAAATGTAAAAATAACTATACGATATTAATGATTTTCCTCATATTAATAAATAATTTTTAAATTTATCAAAGTTTTATAAAACGAATTTTGTATGGAATTATTGTTTTATAAAACTTTGAAAATTGCATATGAATATGGGGGTAAATCTTTAATATCGTATAGTTCATATTATAAATGAATTTATAAATAATTTTCATATTATATCATTTGTTTGTACATTTTTAGTTTCTCAGGTAACATACAACAGCTTGCAATAGTGAAAACATTAAGGAAACAATACCTCCTCTTGGTCTTCGAATCGAATTTAGGAAGAAGCTTTTAAGTGGACAAAATTCAGGTAAGAATTTAATAATACAGATTTTTGCAAATATAATTTAACAAATCTTAATCTTAATCTATAGTTTGGCGTCGATGACGACACAATTTCTGTTGAATCCAAAGTTGACAACTGGCTAATTGAAGAAGATGACTTTCGTGGCAAACGAGTTTTAAGCAAGGTAATAATTGTTAAATTGTATTAAATTTAAATTAAAAAAAAAAACAAAATAAAATTTATTAAAAATAAAAATTAATGTGTTTTTATTAAATCAATCTTAGTTTGGCTTACATCAAGTACGAATTCGGGGTTAAAACAATCCTATTTTTGGATTATATCAAGTACGAATTCGTGCTTAAATCTAGTTCAGAATTCTTGAAACAAGCTTATTTTGCGATTAATTCAATCTCGGACATTCTTAAATCAATCCGATTTTTGGATTATATCAAGTACGAATTCGTGCTTAAATCTAGTTTAGAATTCTTGAAACAAGCTCATTTTGCGATTAATTCAATCTCGGACATTCTTAAACCAATCCGATTTTTGGATTATATCAAGTATGAATTCGTGCTTAAAACAAGTTTAGAATTCTTGAATCAAGCTCATTTTAAGATTAATTCAATCTCGGCCGTACTTAGGGAGAGCTAAAATTAAGATTTTTGGGCTTGATGAATCCGTACTTGAATCAAGTATTATGTACTCGGTTTAAGAAAATCCGTACTTACCCTACTATTGACACCGCTCCGGATTGATTTAAGTACGGATTACTCAATTTTTTTATGAGTGTAGTGTTAAAACTAATATTAAAATAAAATTTGAACAAATAATAGGAACAAATTAAGGATTAAAAATTATAGAAAGAATTTGTAAACAGTTTAAAGGTCTTTCCTCAACACAGTTTTTAAAATTAAGTTTTAAAAAAATATCTTTCAAATTTGCTTCTATAACATCAGTTGATGTCGAAAGCAGTGTTTAAAAAACTAGACTACAAGTAGCAGTAGCAACTCGAAAGAACATTTTCTATATATAAAAATGTTTTCAGATCCAATAGACAACGATTTTTATTTGAAAATTTAAGTCAACATTTTGTATTTTATTGCAATAATAACCTTAATTGAAGAAGTGACTTTATATTTATATAAAATATCATCAAAAAATACCTCCCGAGGCCTTTTCATAACTTAAGTTCCTATTGTTTTTATGTTGTATTTATTATACCCTCCACCACCATAAATGGTGAATGAGGGTATATATAAGTTTGTCATTCAAAATTACAAAATTTTTCGTGGATCGGCCCACGACCATAGCCCCCATATAAAGTACACTTCCGAAAATCTCTTAAATAAGCATAAATGTCTCATAAATGTCGCTATCAAGTTGAAATTCGACATAAATAATCCCCATATATACCAAAATCGTTGTACCTAATTCTATAAAGATCGGCCGTTAATTGGTTATAGCTTCCATATAAGGACCACTTCCAAAAAACACAATAACCTACATAAATATCTAAAAAATATCAATATCAAAACAAAATTTCACACACATCCGTATATTTATATTTAGAAATCGTACTACTGGATTTTGTGAATATCGGTCCATATTTGACCATAGCTTCCATATAAGGTCCACTTCCAAAAATCAGTTAAGTACTCATAAATCTCTTATAAATACATTTATCATGCTAAAATTCGACAAAAATTATACCCATATATATAGATATCACTGTACCAAATTTTATGCAGATTGGCCGATAATTGGTAATAGCTCCCCTATAAGGCCCATTTCCGAAAAAGATATTAACCTTAAAGAATATTAAAAACATCGATATCAAAATAAAATAACGCACAGATCAATAATTTGTATCCAGTAATCATACTTCTGGATTTTGTGAATATCGGTCCATATTTAACCATAGCTCCTATATAAGGTCCACTCCCGAAAATCACTAAAATCCTCATAAATTTCTTACAAATATAGTTATCAGGTTGAAATTCAAAACAAATTTATTCAATATATACAAAAATCGATGTTCCAAATTTTATGATGATAGGCCCATAATTGGTCATAACCTCCATATAAGAACCACTTCAGGAAAACACATTAACATGCACAAATATCCAAAAAAAATCTATACTGAACCAAAATTTTACACCGATCAGTAATTTGTATCCAAGAATCGCACTACAAGATTTTTTAAATATTGGTCCATAATTCGGCATAGCTCCCATATAAGGTCCACTCTTGAAATTCTACAAAAATAGCCCTTAAATACTTAGGACCATAATAGGTCATAGCATCCATATATTAAACCAAAATAGTACACAGATCAGTAATTTGTATTCAAAAATCATAATATTGAATTTTGTGAATATTGGTCCATAATTGGCCACAGCTCTCATATAAATACATACATAAAAATCACGTAAAAATATTTTATGATAATCGAATCATAATGCATTAAACACATTCAAGACAACAGGCTACACGACTACACGAACTGCTGGTTACAGTTGTAGTCGTGTGGCAGCTACTGAATTATTTTAAAGACGACAGCTGCAAAGTAAACAGCTGATTAATAATTCAGTGGTGCCACTTTAATAAAAAATAACCGTACAACATTCCAAAGTATTTAAGACTGAAACAATTATTTTGAGTAAAAATATATATATGGTTACAATTAATTATGTACCTGTTATTAATTTATTTCAATATGGTTATCAGAAACTTCTCTTAATTAAGTAAAAAATATATATTTTTTTAAGCACTAATTTTATTTAAATTTTTTTATTATATTAGCAACACTATTTCTGTTTTGTATTTGATAAAAATAGAAATTAGACTAATTCGGCTACATCGGCATGAGTAGTCGTGTGGCCGTGTAGCTGTGCTGTCGTTAAAATAATCGTCTCCATATAAACGTGTGCATTTTATTTTTGACAGATTGAAGTTGGTAGCCTGCTGTCTTGAATGTGTTTAATGCATAATAGGTCATAGCTCCCACATAAGTCCCACAACCAAATATTATGAAATTTGTCTAAATATATTTGTATACCCTTTTTTATACTCTGTTTCTTCACTTGAGGTTAAAAGGGAAAAATATTTATCCAAACGTATTAACTAATTATTAAGTATATAAATTGTTAAATTTCATACGTTCTAATAGGAATTTCAGTTATAAATTGCTGAATTAGATACATTTTTTTGTACAATTGAAATAAAATATCTTCTGCGCAAACTAGTCTTTCTAACAATTGTTATATTATTTCAGTTGTTATACCGTCATATTTAGGTGGAGGGTATTTAAGATTCGGCACGGACGAATATAGTACTCTTACTTGTTTTTTGTTATACTTGTTTTATTTCTTGTTATTTTTGTTTATTTTATGTTACTTTACCTTTTTAGAAATGAATTGTGTTGATTTTTTTAAACAAAAGTACATTTTTTTGTTAAAAATTATGTAAAAGTTAGTTTTTTAAGAGCATATTTTTCAAATTTTAAGAGCATATTTTAAAGTTATTGCTGCATATATAAAGCGCTTAAAACGCTTTTTTTAGAGCATATTTCCGGTTTCCCTGGTTATAACTAAAAACTTTTCCCAAAGTGGCACCAGAAACGGGTATTGTTTTATATTTGTCTTGAAATATTAAAACTTGTTGAATAAAGAAAAACTTTTTTGTCTATTAGCCTTTATTGTGACAGCTGTAGGGGACAAAATCGAAACAGAGCTATTCTTGCAATAAAAATTTCGTTCTACAATTTACGTTCTGCTATATTTGAAAAAGATAACCCGAACATGGTTCGCTCATATATCATAATTAGACAAAAAATCTCGCTAAAAAACACGAGTTAGGGCCTTTCTATATTAAGGCAACGATATGTATGTATGCATAAGAAAGAAAAAATTGCAGTCCATTAACGTGTATTTCCCAACATTACGATAATTATTCGTACTATTGGACATCCACTGTATTGATTACAAAATATTTAATTTCTATATATTGTTACGAAATTGTACTTGAATTCAAATATAACGATTTTGAGGGCTGATTTAAAAGTGGCATAATGCTTTCAAATAACAGACCCATAGTAAGTTGGACCTATGGGTCAAAATCGGAAAAAAAATTTTAACCCGAATTTTTTTTTAACCAAAAAAAATTTAAAAAACAAAAAAAAAATTTTTTAAATTTAAAAAAAGAAAATTTTAAATTTAAAAAAAAAATTAAATTTAAAAAAAAAGTTTTAAAATTTAAAATAACTATCGAAAATTTTTTTTCCAAAAAATGAAAAAAACAACTGGAAAAAAAATTAAATTTTGTTTACCTAAAAATATTTAAAATTTTGAAGTATAATTTGGTGAAGGGTATATAAGATTCGGCACAGCCGAATATAGCACTCTTACTTGTTTTATTATGACTCGATATGTATGTATATAATCATGGATGCATTCGTAAATATGTTTTATATGAAAATATCAGTTAAAATATGTATCAAAATCTGAAAAATACGCAATTATTTATATATTTAATAATATAAAACAAATAAGAAAATACCCAGATACAAAAAGTTATCCAAAATGGAAAATTACCAAAAATTAAAGAGTGGCAATTTCACCCAAAAATAATGAAAAAAACCCAATTAAAAAAAAAAACAAAATATTAAAATTTGGTAGTAATAAGCACTCAGTCTTCAAAAACTTAAAAAAATATTTATAGATTTTTGGTAATTATTCGAACTTTTTTTATATATATAATTTGAAAGTAAATTTTTAATTAGGCTTAAGTTAATTTTTATTATAATTTATTTGTAATAATTCAAAGAATATCACTGACGCACAGTGGTATGAGAATAAAAAAAGAGGGAAATAAATCTGTAACTTCTAAACCCTTACGCCGATTTGAATGAAATTTCACATGCGCAAAGAGGAAGTATAGTCGAGTTTAAGTTTTGAATTTGGACCTTATGACCCCACCAGGAGCGGAACCAGGGGTTCCCAAAGTAGGACACCTCGGGTATGTTCAATTTTTAAAATGATCCTATTTCTTCGTTTGTGTTCCGATTTAAAAAAAATTACACATACAGAATCTCCTCGTCGAGCACTACATAAAACGTCGTAGCTATCAATTATCTCTTATAGCTTAGGAGATATTCGCATTTGAAAATTTAATTTTCAACATTTTTACCCACCCTACACCAGTTTTTTGGTGACCGCGGTTCCAAATATTCTCCGATTTTATTAATTTTTCTTTTATAGGATTAACAATAGATCTATATATCAAATAAAGAAAGAAGTGTTTAAAATCATGACTTAGTTCAAAGTTACATGCATTTGAATATAAAAAAATTAAAAAAGGCGATTTTTCGCAATTTTTTTGGGAAAAAAGTACTTTTATTCTTTTTAAGTTATCTAAAAATTTTCTAAGAGGATGTATAATGAATTTGTACTTTTTGAAAAGCTAACTTTACGCCAAATACTTTAAATGAAAAAAACATTTATAATTTTTGATATCGACGGGATCAGGTCCATTCAAAAAATGCCTATTTTTTATGTAAAATTCAACTTTAGGCCAAAAATTCTCTAATCGCATACTCGATATCAAAATATAGTAACCTATTTTAGATGGCCCAATAAGTTCTTAATTATCTTGTAAAGGGTTCCGATAACCCTGCCCCTATTATGGAGATTATAGCCAAAAAACGAAAAAATCCCATTTTTCAGATTTTTCAAGATTTTTTTGGGAATTACGGGATACTTGATTACAAATTTCAAAATTTGTTTTTATTTTTCCATTTTAAATAGAAAATTCTACATAACTGTGATATTTCATTAAAAAATATTCATAAATAAAAATTATATTTCAATTTGAAATATTTGTATCTATGCAAAATTCAATAAAAAGCATTTTTTGTCATATTTTTCAAAAAATTATTCCATGATTTTTTTAGTTGTAAAAAGCTTTATGTAGTGCTCGACGAGGACATTCTGCATGTGTACTTTTTTTAAATCGGAATACAAACGAAGAAATAGGATAATTTTAAAAATTGGACATACCCGAGGTGTCCTGCTTTGGGAACCCCTGGTCCCGCTCCTGGTGGGGTCATGAGGTTCAAATTCAAAACATGTGAAATTTCATTAAAATCGGCGTAGAAGGTTTAGAAGTTACAGATTTATTTCCCTCTTTTTTTATTCTCATACCACTGTGTGACGCCCTTGGCAGGGTAGAAAATGCATTCCAATTTGCCAATTGTCTAAAATTTTAGTATTCAGTGATATTCTTTGAATTATTACAAATAAATTATAATAAAAATGAACTTAAGCCCAATTAAAAATTTACTTTCAAATTATATATTAAAAAAATATTAAAACGAACAAGTCTTTTTAGTACTTTTGGATCATATGTTCCCGGATTACAGCATACATATTTATATATATGGCCAATTCTGTCTATGTAGGTTTTATACACTTGTATCAAAAATATGATAATTAAATCTTTAATGTATTATTTTATTATAATTTAATAATTTCTTACAACTAAACTAAATGGACCTCATTTCATTGTAATCCGAATATATTAAATACAAAACAAAAAACAATGTTGTTATTGATACAAATAAAACTAAAACAAACAAATTTATGTTGATTTATGAGTCTCCACAGCAATCACAATCGGATGCTATCAACTACTTCCTATTTATTTCCTTTTTTATTTCTGAAGAAGCGCCTTAAATCCTCATCAACGTGAATCGCAATATAAAACAACAAAATGGCAATGCTTATAACGAAACTAACAGAATGAAATAAAATCTATTCCCTTTTCAAATAAAAACTCGTACATATGTATGTAGATAAAATAGATTTTGCCTATTTTCAATACCAAATTGTATGGATACCACCAAGGCGAATCTAATATACAACAAGGCAAAAACAACATGCTATTTGTTTTTGAGATCAAAGTTATTACCAATAACTAAAGAACGTATGAATTTTACGTGTCATTGGAAACCTGTTTTTTTTTCATTTTCAACAACTTTGTACTGCATATAATCTGTATTTCTGTATATTTCAATGTAATTTTCAAGTATTAAAGATGTACGTCCCACGGTGGTCTCAATTTCATCGGCCAAACGTCCAACTTTTTGGTAACTCCGATTTCAAAAATTTTAATGCCATTCAATAGTAAACACATTGAAACTAAAAGTAGGATCACACAATTGCCGCAATGCACCAATTATTGGTCTATTTTATACGTTAATCTTGTGATTTCACAACTTATTGGTAAATAAAATATTCTTTTTGTGAGCCACTCTTTGACTCACATACATCTTTTAACATTTCTTTATTAATTTTTTTATACGATAATTAAGGCCGACGCAATTTTCTTTTTTTATTTAACAAATAATTTTTTCACAATTAGATTTTTTTTACATTTATGTAAACAAAACAAAATTTAACATCTAGCACAACAGCTGTTTCTCTGAGTTGCCGTAAACTAGAACAATCGTGTGACTGGAATGCGACAATTATTGCCACTAAATCGCTTTTCGCCAATTTACGACAATCAAATTTATATAAAATGAGGCAATCATGTGACTGCAGAGAATTTGATTGGGACAATTTCTTTATTGGGCCTCAATTCAGCACAATAAAAATTTTATTAAATCTACCTTAGGGTAGATAAAAATATGGTCAATTGTGTGCGTGGCACGCTGTTAAAGTCAAATATTTTATGTCATTTTATAAAAAATTTGATTTTTCTAAATTTGATCAGAAGTAAATTATCATTACTCGCAAACTATTATCCATACTTGGATGTTTTTTTTGTTATGTTGGTAGGATAATAGTCTTTAAGAACTAGTATGATTTGTCACTGTAACTTTATGCTGTGTTATTAAATTTTTTCACAGGTACTATAATTTAGTCAAATTTGAATTTCAGTGGAATAAAAGTGCTTAGGATCAAAAAGGGTTAAACAAATTTTACTACCAGGAGAAAGGCTAAAGTGTCGTCTTTAAGCCTATATGTATATTAGCGTGGATCTATTTTTATTTTTTTTCGTAATCGCTTTGGAATACCTGTTAAAAGTTGCTTTTTTAACTCCTAAATATACACAAAAAATTTAATTTGGTGGATCGTATATATAGATCATCATTATAATAATACAAAAATAAATGGCTCTAGAAAACGGGGGGAGCGGAAGTCCCCAATGCCCTCCTTATGTCTAGTAGTCTTGGATGTCCTCTATCAGTAAAAAAAAATAACCAAGTGATTACCCCCACTTTCCTAAGCTACAAGTACGATTTTGTGGATTGGGTATAAAAATACCCACTTCGGCATATGTGGGTTGTAAAACGTATGAAATATGAATTTAGTTTTTCAAGTAAAAATGTGTTTTTTTTAATTATTGGATATAATTATATTGACCTAACAATACAAAAAATATTTATGTTCAACATAAACTAAAGTTTATAAAGTATAAGGTTGTTTAATGGCCATATGAAAAATAGGTAAATTTTTGATTTTCAATTGTGTTGGGGCACCTCAAAACATCAATATAGGTAAGTAATCTTTCGTACGTTTAACTTCCCAGCAAAAACTTTGCTTACAAAGGCTACAATGTCTTTTTAATAATGTCTTTTTTAATAACTTACTTTTTAAGTAGTAAAGTCTAAAAAAACAAAATAAACAAACAAAACAAAAAAACTGTTACTTTTTTTCAATTTGTCCATTTTTTTATTGCATGTTTATTTTTAGAAAAACAGAAAAGAATATTGCGTTACTGTGTGAAAACCATTATTTGATGCACAATAAAATAACTAAGCAGTGATGTAGTGAGCACAACGGCAGACTACCAAACAGAATGTTGCAGGTTCGAATCGGGTCTGCGACTTATTTTTTTTTATTTTTATTTGTTTGTGTAAATAAAAATTCTATAAATAACTCTACTAACAAAACAACTTATTTCTGGCCAAAATATAAAGGATTACTTTTGGGACATCGCGAACAAAAATAATGACTTCTTACAGTAGAAAAATAAGTAGTTGAATCGTCAAATTCCCCTTATTTTTCGGCTTATTTGTAAGAATAGAGCGTAAAAATACAAATATTTCATTCTGTTGCTTGATGTTGTTGCGGATTTTTATTTTTTTTTTGTTTCAGAAGAGTTTTGTTTAAATTTAACGGTTTTTGGAGACTTTTTTTTTTTTGACATTTAAATTTTTTTTGACAGCCTGTATTTAATGATAATGCAGTGCTTTTGTCAAAAGATAAACGGAAGACATTTTCGATTTTTGGTTTTTCTTATTTTGTGTGTGTTAGTTTATGCTGAAAAAACATTAGTTTTCCAAAATTTTCTCTCGAATATTGGGTATAAAAAGGCGGCCATTGGCTAAAATCGTTCCTTTTTGCATACCGCTGCCTACAAGTTTTTCTTAAAATACGTCGTTACTCTACCGAAAAAAAATAAGTTTTTTTAAACTGAAATTGTAAGTAATTTTTTTTTAAAACTTTGAACAAAATTCAAAAAAAAATCAGTGTTAAATTGATTTAAAATATCTTTGTTTTTATTATTAACGTTTGTTTTTTTTAAATTTTGTTTTTATTAAAGAAATTTTGCTGTAATTCAATTTGAAAAAGAGCGTTTTTTGGATTTAATATCCACCATTTACCTACAACAATCTAATAAAGAAATGTAAGTTTTGTTTTCTAAAATAAAACTAATAAAAAAAATCAAATCAGAAATTTCAATATTTCTTTTCTTGAAATTTCTTTTTTTATATACAGTAACGTAAATTTGAACAATTTCTAATAAAAATTAGGCAGATTACGTTTTTGTTACACTCCCGGCAGCAGCAAAAAGTGATCAAAAATCGTTTGTTTCATATCAAAAAGGTAATAAATACAAAATAAAAAAGAAACCAAACACACACACACAAACTAACGTAACCAAAAATCAAAATATCTTTACAGCACGCACACACCTACATCATTTTCTTTCTACATAAGCTACCAGGCACAAAAACGTTGCCTGGGAAGGCTTCGTCCAAATTCGTGCCTTCGTCACTTTCACGGAAAGCCTCGTCTCCTCCGTGAAAAGTGTAAAAATCGAGGAAAAAGTGAGGAAAAGTGTGAAAAGTGCGGGGAAAATGTCAGGTTTTTAAAATCCCAATTGAAATTTTAAAACAATTATCGATTTATTGAACTAAAATATTAAAATCTGTGCGAAAATTTAAAAAATGTTTTAATTTTCATAAAAAAATATAAAATCAAAAACATTTAATTTCTAGAAAAAAGTAAAAAAAATCACAAAACCTAAAAGGAAAAAAAAAAAACCAAACAACAAGAACAAGTGGAAAAAAAAATTAGACAAAAGAAACAATGATTTAATCAAAAATAAATTTATTTAAAATTTTCTTTTATTAATATATATATACAATTTATAATTTCTTTTAAAAATTTAAAAATTAATTTTTTTGCTTAAATTCACTTTTTATTCCTTTTTTTTTTTTTGTTTTTCAAATGTGTAAATAGTTCACTTATTTTTTTTATTCACTCGCGTTGTAAAAATCAAAACAAACTAAAATGTAATGCGAAAATCAATATGATAGTGGTGAAAAGTTAACAATAAAAATGTAAAAATCTTTTAAAACAAGTGTCAAAAAGAACCAAAAATATTTGTAAACATTATTAAAAGTCAACACAGAATAATTATTTGAGTAAAAATGTTAATAACATAAAATGTTACAGAAACATAAACTCAGCAATTTCTAAAAATTCCATATATACAGCTACAGGAAGCAGCCGAAAGATCTTTCGACGTGGGATCCTGTTAATGTAAGTCAAAACCTTTATTTATTTTTATCTTATTTTAATTTTTTTTATACAAACAAAAATATTAACATATAACACTCACTGATTCTTACAGCAAAATATGTCTGTTAAATATTGTTAACATGAGTAAAACTGCTAAAATGAGCAGACATCAGTGTATGTAATGTTTTATGTTTTGTTCAAATTCAATTAAATATTCGAATTTTTAAATTTAAAATCCTTCAAAATAAGGGGTAATTTAATTATATTTATTAATAAAATAATGAAATTATTTAAATAAAATAATTTAATTATTTTATTAAGTTGAAAATAACTAACTGGAAAAAAAAGAAATCCATAAACAAAATTTCATGTAATAACATGTAATATTGAGTTTTAACATTTTATTTTGTCCAATATTACATGAATATTTAATTAAATAATTAACCGGTAATTTTTGAAAACTCACCATAGCCTATTGGTATGAGTCATAATCTACCACTCATTAAGCCCAGGTTCAAATCCCGGTGAAGCCAAATACTTTTGATTTTTTTTTATTTATTTTTTTTTAAACCCGAGTTCAAATCCCGGTAGAACCAGAATTTTTTTGCTATTTTTTTATATTTTTTTTTGCATGAAAAACATTTTTTTATAAATTTATATTGATTTTTGCAATAATATTTAAAACACGCGATAATTTTTTTCTTTAATTTTTAATATGTTCAATATTAGTTGATTTTATTTGCTTATTTTAACAATATGTTTAAGGATACATTTTTGTTAATAAATATCATGAATTTAAAAATGCAGTTCTAAGCTGTTTTTAATTGGTTCCTGGTGAACTGATCTGGTTAGGGTAAATATCTTTGGGATCATACTAAATATTTGACGCTTTTCCTTGTATGATCATGGTTGGGAGGGGAATAATACTGTGTTACCATCAACACACAGTGCAGTTCAATATGTTTAATGTTCGTTTCCGTTTTCTTTTATATTTGTCTCTCTTTGTTATCTGTTACTGTTCCTTTTCTAAAGAAATTTAGCACGCACAAAAATAATTTTGTGCATGTCAACGCTTACTCTACTTAAAGTAGCAACGAATCCTCCCGATTGCCGACGAGATAGAAGCCGGAAACTAGTTGCGTGCTAGCTACTTTAGTAGACGTAGAACAACATCCAACACCAGTGTAAAAACACATTTCAGTTACATGCTACACACGTCCAACGTGGGGCCCACACAGTTCTATCAAATCTCAAAATAACATCTTTTGAATTTATTAAATTCATGTTTTTGTGTGGTCCTCCTTATTTATGTAAATTTTCTACTCTTTTTATATGTTCTTTCTCAAACTATTTTCTAAAATTTAAATTTTTCTAGTTTGATTATCGAATTGTCTGGAATTTACATGTATTCTCTTTTTATGCTGTTAACCGACATTAATGTTAATCATACGTTCTCTATATTTGTTGTCGAATATGTAGTGTCATCGACTTAGTACATAATTTCCTGGAATTGCTGATTTCTGGAGCTCGATCTAGAAACTGACCGGAAATTTAAGTATTAAGATTGATAATACTCCCTTTTGTGTTTGTATGGTGTGGAAATGACTACTTGAAAAAAATTCAAGCTAGTACCTGCCATTCTCTGTTTTTCCCTTATTCTTTTTCTTCTCTTTAATTTCTTGGATACGAATTTTAATCATTATTGAACATTTTTTTTATTACCATCCGACAGTTTAACCAGGAATCAAACAATTCATGATTGTTATATATTTTTTTAAGCATTTAATAAATTTTTTTTATTTTAATTAAATTAAATATTTCTTAACACACTTGCTTGGCTCTGAATTTTTTTTTTTAAAAAAAAAGGCCATTGCGGTGTTAAATTTTTTTATATAATCTCCTATTACAAATTGGCTATTGTTTCAACACTCATTGTTGATATTTTTTTTTAGTTTAAGATTTTTATTTCAATATATTTTATTACCATGTCTCAAACTCAAAGCACCAGTGGTGTTCTTCCCAATTGTGTCTCATGTAAGGATGTCATTTTGGAATCTGGATCTATGTATATCCCTCCTTGTGGTCATCCCTTACATTCATCCTGTTTTGGTAAAATTCCATTAAACAAACAAATTTGTCCAGTTTGCAATGGCAAACTAAAGGCAACCAAACCAACGAAACCGACAACCATCGTTAATGTCAATGTACCACCACCACCAATTGTGACTCGTGCCCAGTCTCAAAGAGCTTTGGAATTTGACAATAATCGGTCAAATACCGTTCCACCTACACCAGTAAATGTCCCACCGACAGATCAAAACGTTTCCTTTATGTCTATTAGCTCTCCCCTAGGTCAACTTGACCAATTACAGTCAATTGTTTCAGCTACGGTTAACGCGCAACAAGCCGCCATGCTGACAACACTCACCCAACATTTAACGAAATTAATCGAATCCAATATAGAAGCTGGATTCCAACGACTAAATTTGAGTTCTCAATACATAGGTAATACCCCTACACGAACGCAACCTTCAGTATCAGGACAAAATCCGCAAGTTTTAACATTGCCATCTGTAGAGCAACAAACCTTAGAACAGTTGTTAGGTTTACCAACAAGTAGAAATTCCTCTGTTCAAAATACTACAGTTAGTAATGCGTCGACAGCTAACATGTCGCTGAGTTCGGACAAGGTAGGGCATATCATCCATAACTGGAAAATACGATTTACCGGAGATTCAAAAGGTATGCCAGTCGAAAATTTTATTTATAGGGTCGAGGCATTGACGAAACAGACTTTGGGTGGAAATTTTGACATCCTTTGCGACCACATTTCGACTCTTTTTGAGTCCAAAGCTTCAGATTGGTTCTGGCGCTATCACAAAGCTTCTCGTAGAATCGTGTGGTCAGAACTTTGTACTGCTCTTCGCGAACAGTATAATGATTCCCGCACGGACGTTGATTTCCGCGAAATGATTCGCGACAGAAAACAAAAACCAGGAGAGGGTTTCGATTTGTTTTATGAGGCCATAATAGATATTTCTGATCGCCTTACGATTCCTCTCCCAGAAAGGGTTCTAGTGGAAATTCTACACCGTAATCTATTACCGGAAATCCAACATGAATTGTTAAATTTGGAAATCAATTCAATTTCCCAACTCCGCGACATATGTCGAAAACGTGAATTTTTCATGCAGGATGTAGGGAAGAGACATGGTCTTTCAAAACCGTTAGTTCCACGTAGACAAGTGAATGAATTGTACGAACATGATTCTGAATCATGTGACGAAGAAATTTCTGCAATTTCTCTTGTCTGCTGGAATTGTCAGAAATCGGGTCATCGTTTTCAATATTGCCTTGATGAAAGACGTGTGTTTTGCTATGGTTGCGGAACAGCAAATGCCTATAAGCCAACGTGCACGACCTGTAACGGTTCAAAAAACTTGCGGGCCAGTGCACAGAAAAGTGCACGCAAACAGACCCGGTCAACTTACACCAATACCGACTAGAACCAAAAACATCACCAATTATGACATACCCAAGTTTAGATAACGATTTATCTAAACCAATAAACCACCCTGACTTACAAAATATAGAGGATCATGAATGTGAATCTAATACACCTGATGTGACCATTTACAAATCCATTTCCGAACCCAATACTATAATACCTGTTACGAACTCGAAAGTTCATCCACCAACGTATTTCAAACCTTTTCACGTTCGTTTGGCCGAATACAATGCCATTAGAAAAAGAATTTTTAGTGAATCTTCTCCAAGCTTAAGACAATTAAGATCTTCCAAGCGTCTGAAAACATTTTGGGGAAAAATTAACCATACGCGTCGTAAACTCCTAAGTTCCATATATGACAAACCAAACGACATTCGTCCATATGCAGAATTTCTTGATTCTGGTCGCGAATTTAGAAAAATACGATCCGTCGTTAAAACAGCCGACGGAAAATCCCAAAATGTTGCAGGTTTTGTTACCACCAACATAACTTTTAGAGGTAGAACAGAATCCATTATTTTATATATTGTGCCAACGTTAGCCCAAAACCTATATCTAGGTGTAGATTTTTGGCATAGTTTTGATTTGTTGCCACCAGATATAGTTTCCGAATTGAGTTCGACTTCATTATCAATAGATTCGTCTAACATTTCGGACCAGAGATCCTTGTCTGAAATACAGAAACACCAACTCCAAATCGTGATTAACTCGTTTCCCTCGTTTTCCAAAGAGGGTTTAGGTAGGACCAGTGTTATTTCGCACGTCATCGACGTTGGTTCTGCCACCCCGATAAAACAACGTCATTTTCCGGTATCTCCAGCAATGGAGAAACTGATATACACCGAACTCGACCGGATGTTGGAAAACGATGTAATCGAGGAATCTGACAGCTCGTGGTCTTCTCCCATAGTTCTCGTCCGAAAACCAGGGAAGGTTAGGTTATGTTTAGATAGCCGCAAGGTAAATTCGGTAACCATTAAGGATGCTTACCCTTTGCCTAATATCGACGGCATCCTCAGTCGTTTGCCTAAGGCGGAGTATATCACAAGTTTGGATTTGAAGGACGCGTTCTGGCAAATCCCGTTGGATAAATCGTCGAAAGATAAGACAGCATTTACGGTTCCTGGCCGCCCCTTGTACCATTACAAGGTCATGCCTTTTGGGCTATGCAATGCGCCCCAGACGATGTCGAGGCTAATGGACAAGGTGGTACCAGTGAATTTGCGAACCGAAGTGTTTGTCTATCTGGACGATTTGTTGATCGTGTCAGACACGTTTGTCAGACATTTAGAGGTCTTACGGGAAATTTCAAAACAATTTCGTTCTGCAGGACTGACAATAAATGTAGAAAAGTCTAAATTTTGCGTACAGGAAGTCCGCTATCTTGGCCATTTAGTGGGTAATGGGGTGATTCAGACAGACCCGGAGAAAATATCGGCTATTGTTGAATTCCCGACACCGAGGTCTGTAAAACAACTCAGACGATTTTTAGGGATGTCCGGTTGGTACCGGAAGTTCATCAAGAATTACGCTGCGGTTACTTCACCTTTAACCGATTTGTTAAGGACAAGTAGGAAGTTTGTATGGAGCGAAGAGGCTCAAAGATCTTTTGATGAATTGAAGCACATCTTGACAATTGCGCCAGTGTTGCATAGTCCAGATTTCACACAGCCGTTTTTCATACACTGTGATGCTAGCCACACTGGTGAAGAGTTTCCGATAGCATATATGTCTAAGAAGCTCAACCAAGCCCAACGTAACTACTCTGTTACCGAACAGGAATGTTTAGCAGCAATGCTAAGCATTAAAAAGTTTAGAGCATATGTGGAAGGGCAGGAGTTCACAGTGATCACTGACCATGCATCACTAAAGTGGCTCATGTCCCAAACAGATCTCAATTCGCGATTGGCAAGATGGGCTTTAAAGCTTCAAGGATTTAGATTTAAAATTGAACATCGGAACGGTAGCCAAAACGTAGTTCCTGATGCACTTTCGCGTACTAACACTGAAGATTTGTCTGAAATAAACTGCTTAAGTTTGTCCGCTTTAGATGACTCTGGGGTCTTCGTGGATTTACAATCCGAAAAATTCAAGAGTACTAACTATATTCAACTTTTGGACAGAGTTAGGGAAAATATTGTCAAAACTCCAGACCTAAAAATTGTTGACGGATACCTGTACAGACGTACTGAACACTGTTCTGGGGAACAACTGCAGGACGATCTTGCGTGGAAATTGTGGATACCTAAGGATATGGTAAGGGAAGTTTTAGAAAAGGCACATGACAGTCATTTATCATCTCACGGGGGAATCAATAAAACGTTAGAACGGATTCGTAGGTTCTATTTCTGGCCAAATTTAGTTAACGATGTAAGATCTTACATTAACTCTTGCGACGTTTGTAAGGGAACTAAACACCCGAATTTCGTTATGCGTCCACCTATGGGTAAAACCTCTGAAACGTATAGATTCTTCCAGAAACTCTACGTTGACTTTCTTGGTCCCTATCCTCGGTCTAAAACCGGTAACATCGGAATCTTTATCGTATTAGATCATTTTTCCAAATTTTGTTTTTTGAAAGCTGTGAAGAAGTTTACAGCAGACGTCGTGGTAAAATATATGGAAGAGGAACTATTCCACACATTTGGTACGCCTGAGATTATCGTTTCCGACAACGGTTCACAGTTTAAGTCTGCTCAATTTAACAAACTTTTAACTAATTACGCGATAAATCACGTTTATACAGCGGTACACTCGCCCCAAGCAAATGCATCAGAACTCGTCAATCGTTCAGTGCTATCAGCAATCAGGGCATATATTAAACACGATCAAAGTAATTGGGATGAGTATCTCAGCAGCATTAGTTGTTCGCTACGGTCAGCAGTGCATGCTTCTATAGGTACATCACCTTATTACATGGCGTTCGGACAGCATATGATTACCAACGGTAACACTTATGCACTTCTTCGAAAACTTGAAATGCTTGATGATAGGGAAGTTAAATTTAACCGCGAAGATTCGTTTAACGTCATACGTGATAGAGCCGCTAAGAATATGAGTCGTCAACAGGAGCGTAATGAAAGATCTTACAATTTGCGATCGCGGGAGGTAAACTACGATGTAGGACAAGAAGTTTTCCGAAGAAACTTTAGTCAAAGTAACTTCGAAAAGGGTTACAATGCCAAACTATCACCACCGTTTCTTAAAGCACGCATTAAGGCGAAAACCGGAAATTGCTATTACGAATTGGAAGATCTAAATGGTCGATCTCTAGGTGTATACCACGCAAAGGACATACGTCAATAACCTTATTTTTCTTTTGTTTAACTATTCTTGTTTGATTCTAATTACTACAAGCGGTATCAGCTTTGTGCTGCTTTTAGCTCCCAAATCTGATTTTGGTTGGGGGGTTATGTAGGGGCGCTTGTAGTCAAAATCTATGATTTTTATTATTTCTTCTTATTTACTCAAAATTTTATTTATTTTTAAACAACTTTTTGTTTCAGAAGAGTTTTGTTTAAATTTAACGGTTTTTGGAGACTTTTTTTTTTGACATTTAAATTTTTTTTGACAGCCTGTATTTAATGATAATGCAGTGCTTTTGTCAAAAGATAAACGGAAGACATTTTTGATTTTTGGTTTTTCTTATTTTGTGTGTGTTAGTTTATGCTGAAAAAACATTAGTTTTCCAAAATTTTCTCTCGAATATTGGGTATAAAAAGGCGGCCATTGGCTAAAATCGTTCCTTTTTGCATACCGCTGCCTACAAGTTTTTCTTAAAATACGTCGTTACTCTGCCGAAAAAAAATAAGTTTTTTTAAACTGAAATTGTAAGTAATTTTTTTTAAAAACTTTGAACAAAATTCAAAAAAAAATCAGTGTTAAATTGATTTAAAATATCTTTGTTTTTATTATTAACGTTTGTTTTTTTTTAAATTTTGTTTTTATTAAAGAAATTTTGCTGTAATTCAATTTGAAAAAGAGCGTTTTTTGGATTTAATATCCACCATTTACCTACAACAATCTAATAAAGAAATGTAAGTTTTGTTTTCTAAAATAAAACTAATAAAAAAAATCAAATCAGAAATTTCAATATTTCTTTTCTTGATATTTCTTTTTTTATATACAGTAACGTAAATTTGAACAATTTCTAATAAAAATTAGGCAGATTACGTTTTTGTTTCATATCAAAAAGGTAATAAATACAAAATAAAAAATAAAAAAGAAACCAAACACACACACACAAACTAACGTAACCAAAAATCAAAATATCTTTACAGCACACACACACCTACATCATTTTCTTTCTACATAAGCTTCCAAGAGAAAAGAAAAATCACCAGGCACAAAAACGTTGCCTGGGAAGGCTTCGTCCAAATTCGTGCCTTCGTCACTTTCACGGAAAGCCTCGTCTCCTCCGTGAAAAGTGTAAAAATCGAGGAAAAAGTGAGGAAAAGTGTGAAAAGTGCGGGGAAAATGTCAGGTTTTTAAAATCCCAATTGAAATTTTAAAACAATTATCGATTTATTGAACTAAAATATTAAAATCTGTGCGAAAAATTAAAAAAAGTTTTAATTTTCATAAAAAAATATAAAATCAAAAACATTTAATTTCTAGAAAAAAGTAAAAAAAATCACAAAACCTAAAAGGAAAAAAAAAAAAACCAAACAACAAGAACAAGTGGAAAAAAAAAATTAGACAAAAGAAACAATGATTTAATCAAAAATAAATTTATTTAAAATTTTCTTTTATTAATATATATATACAATTTATAATTTCTTTTAAAAATTTAAAAATTAATTTTTTTTTGCTTAAATTCACTTTTTATTCCTTTTTTTTTTTTCAAATGTGTAAATAGTTCACTTATTTTTTTTATTCACTCGCGTTGTAAAAATCAAAACAAACTAAAATGTAATGCGAAAATCAATATGATAGTGGTGAAAAGTTAACAATAAAAATGTAAAAATCTTTTAAAACAAGTGTCAAAAAGAACCAAAAATATTTGTAAACATTATTAAAAGTCAACACAGAATAATTATTTGAGTAAAAATGTTAATAACATAAAATGTTACAGAAACATAAACTCAGCAATTTCTAAAAATTCCATATATACAGCTACAGGAAGCAACCGAAAGATCTTTCGACGTGGGATCCTGTTAATGTAAGTCAAAACCTTTATTTATTTTTATCTTATTTTAATTTTTTTTATACAAACAAAAATATTAACATATAACACTCACTGATTCTTACAGCAAAATATGTCTGTTAAATATTGTTAACATGAGTAAAACTGCTAAAATGAGCAGACATCAGTGTATGTAATGTTTTATGTTTTGTTCAAATTCAATTAAATATTCGAATTTTTAAATTTAAAATCCTTCAAAATAAGGGGTAATTTAATTATATTTATTAATAAAATAATGAAATTATTTAAATAAAACAATTTAATTATTTTATTAAGTTGAAAATAACTAACTGGAAAAAAAAGAAATCCATAAACAAAATTTCATGTAATAACATGTAATATTGAGTTTTAACATTTTATTTTGTCCAATATTACATGAATATTTAATTAAATAATTAACCGGTAATTTTTGAAAACTCACCATAGCCTATTGGTATGAGTCATAATCTACCACTCATTAAGCCCAGGTTCAAATCTCGGTGAAGCCAAATATTTTTGTTTTTTTTTTATTTATTTTTTTTTAAACCCGAGTTCAAATCCCGGTAGAACCAGAATTTTTTTTGCTATTTTTTTTTGCATGAAAAACATTTTTTTATAAATTTATATTGATTTTTGCAATAATATTTAAAACACGCGATAATTTTTTTCTTTAATTTTTAATATGTTCAATATTAGTTGATTTTATTTGCTTATTTTAACAATATGTTTAAGGATACATTTTTGTTAATAAATATCATGAATTTAAAAATGCAGTTCTAAGCTGTTTTTAATTGGTTCCTGGTGAACTGATCTGGTTAGGGTAAATATCTTTGGGATCATACTAAATATTTGACGCTTTTCCTTGTATGATCATGGTTGGGAGGGGAATAATACTGTGTTACCATCAACACACAGTGCAGTTCAATATGTTTAATGTTCGTTTCCGTTTTCTTTTATATTTGTCTCTCTTTGTTATCTGTTACTGTTCCTTTTCTAAAGAAATTTAGCACGCACAAAAATAATTTTGTGCATGTCAACGCTTACTCTACTTAAAGTAGCAACGAATCCTCCCGATTGCCGACGAGATAGAAGCCGGAAACTAGTTGCGTGCTAGCTACTTTAGTAGACGTAGAACAACATCCAACACCAGTGTAAAAACACATTTCAGTTACATGCTACAGACTTTACTACTTAAAAAGTAAGTTATTAAAAAAGACATTATTAAAAAGACATTGTAGATTTGTAAGCGAAGTTTTTGCTGGGTTGTTTGCAACTAAATGAGTTATTTGTATTTTTTACGCTCTTGTTGTGTGTTTTGTTTACTTTCGGGTTGTGTACGTGTAAATTCACGAAAATGTTCGTAATCTCAACAATATGAACGCCTACCAATGCTTAGAACGGTTAAGTTTGAATTAGAACTAAAATTTGATATTTAGATGGCGCTATTGTTAAATAGTGCTTAAGGTATTCATAGACGGCAATACTGAGTATTAATATTTGTCAAAAACTCAAGTATCATAATACAATTCCATCGTCTAAACAAAATTTGTATTAGATTTTCAAAAATACAAATCGCTCATTTGCTGCAACAACGTGATAACTCAAAATCCGGGTTTTTTGAACTGAGTAATACAAAATATGTGCCGTTCTTTATCTTTCATATAGTTTTATCGGTTTTACAAAAAGTCATTTATTTTTTGTATGAGAGTGTTTTTTTGTTGTAAGCGTCAAAATGAAAATTCATGTTTTCTCGTATATTTGACAAGTAAAAATTTGGGTTAAATACAGATTAGATCTACTATTTAAATCAGATTTATTTCAGAAATCGCTTGATTTGTTGAAAATTTATTTAAGAAATAGTAAAATTTCATAGAACATTAATGCTCTGTCTGATTTCAAATTAGCCACGTTCACTGACAATGATATCAAACTTTGGACAGATTTGTGAAAACGGTATTTTTGGTTTTCCTTGAGTGGGGCTCTAGAAAATCAATTCTTCGCCTTTTTTTGTAAGTTGTCTAACAAAACTCAATTTAAATTCTCTTCAAATGAAATAGATTTTATCTCAGAAGAGGAGCTCGAACAAAATGAAAATATTTCGATTGCTAAAAGGCTAAAAGTTAAGGTACTGCTGGGTCGATTCGTATGGACGATCAAAAAGTAAAAAATCGTATAGCAGAAAAGCATTCTACAGAAAATTCTAAGAAATTTTCCTCAAGAAACCATAGGTCTAAAATCAAATCCTATCATTCGAATTTCGTATTTAATCCAATAAAAAAACTATTAAAAAAATAAATAATGAAATATCATTGGATAAAAGGCGAAATGCGCAAGATAAAATTTGATTTTAGACCTATGGTTTCTTGGGGAAAATTTCTTAGAATTTTCTGTAGAATGCGTTTCTGCTATACGATTTTTCGTGAATAAAATCGACCCACCCTAATGTACATACTTTATTGTTATTTCTTCTTATATAATGTACTGACGCAAGTATTTTATGCTTTTTAGTGTCAAATAAAAATTAATTGCTAAATAAAAAATTTTCTTTCAATTGTTAAGACATAATTATGTACGTTTCTGTTTTATAATTTTCGGGATTTTAGATTTCCCGAAACCCCGAGTCGGGATTTCGGGATTCTTTACCAAATCCCGAACCCCGGGATTTTCAAAAATCAGTCCCAATTAGCATCTCTAGCCACAATATATATGGATATTAAAAAAGTTGTGAAGCAATAAATTAGTTAATGTATTCTCTAATTGTTTTTATGTGAAAATATTGTAAGGAACCCAAAAACCAGCATTAAAAAAATTGGAGGGTAATATGGACCACTATATGAGGGTAATGTGGACTAGTATTTAATACATAAAATTCATGAACCAGCTAATCATGAATGATTAAAAAATTTAATTTCAATATATTTTTATTAATACAAACTAAAAAGTCGCGTTCTTGGCTTAGAGAGATTGCTTACAAAGTACATAGTTATTGTCGGGTAATATGGACCATTAGTACATAATGAAGTAATTTAAGTGGTCCACATTACACGAACTTGGGTTACAGTGGTAACAAATTATTTTTATCTAATAATATAAATGTGCTTAAATTCTTACCAAATATATGCAAAACTACGTGTCCACTTTAACTATATAAAACAACCAAACATTAAATTCTACCAAGTAACTCCCAGCAAAAATTTTGTGAATTTTTGTAATGACCACTAGTTATTTCATGCATTCTTTTGTAAGGAGTGGTGGTTACCCAGCACATTATTTTATTTACTAAAATAAGTACTTATTTTTATGCAGGCTGGTAATGAACTTTTGCATTTAGCACAGCTATCTAGTGTGTTTGACTGGAAAACGGGAGGTTAGTGGTTCGCCACCTGTCAAAGCCATTCATTTTTTGTTCATATCATATTCATTTATATGTTGATGTTAAAACTATTGTTAACTTACAATAAAATAACTCGTACATGGAGCAGTGAGTTAGCAACTTGACTATCAAACACAAGCAAATAATGTGACTGTTCGATTCCCACACAAGGCAATATTTTTTGTGTTTTTTTTTAGCTACATATTCTTGTTGTGAATTTACTACTTATTTCTCAACTGATTGTAAGTACATTTGTAAGCTTGAACCCTTCAAGACAGATTGTAGTAGCTTGAAGATAATCTTCGCAAAAAATCACACATTAAGTAGTGTTTTATTCGAGCTTTTATTAAAATTGCCGAGCCTCCGCATGCTCTACCTCTGGGATCTTTGGTGTCATATATTACATATCCATTTATTCGAAAGGAACTTCTGGACGTCAAATGAGTTTCAGAAACCAGCACTACATCAATTTGTTGGTTTCTTAAAAAATATTCGAGTTCGTTTTTGTGTTGGCGTATGCCGTTTGCATTCCAAAAACATATTCTTAGGCAGTTCATGGTCTGTTAAGCACAGCCTGCAATAACATTGATTGCATCTTAAGCATTTCTTGCATCATATTACTCATTGAGTTTGTAAAGTTATTTACCGATTGCACAAGAGTTTCTATTGTAGATTCTAGTCGGGTAAAATTGAAAATTGGCGTTTGCTCTCTTACCTCTGGGTTCATATTTTCGTTTTGGGGTTGACGGACTTGCGGCTGAGTTTGGTTGTTTCTAAGTACATTTGCATATGTTACTTTGTTGTCATATGTCTGTTGCAACGGGGGGTAGTTCAAATTGATGTTATTTAATGGCTGAGCGGGGAAAGTCTTTGGTTTCTGGCTTTGTGATTTTTTAACAATTGAGTAGACAGGACAACCCCTGTAGTTTGCTGTGTGGTTACCTCCGCAATTGCTGCATTTTTTTATTTTAGGATCATCTTTAGATTTGTTACATTGGGATGTGTTATGCAACTCCCCGCAAATGACACATACTGGTGGCAATTTGCAATATGCCTTGGTGTGTCCATATTCTTGGCAATTCATACATTGAACGGGGCCAAATCGTTTGTGTGGTTCTTCTACCGTAATTTTACGATGCAATAAGTACTTCAAGTTATATATGGGATGTGTTTCATTTTTTTTCAGGTTTATGTCACCGGGTTCAAGTTCAACACGGAAGAGTGGTTGGGGTATTTTTTCGCGATTTCTAATATTTATCACATTTTTTGTCTTATAGCCTTTATCTTCTAAGCTTTGCTTTATTTCGAGTGGTTCAACATTACAGTCAATACCCTTTATTACAACTTGTAGACCCTTGCTTCCTTTCAGCTGATAAGTGTAAAAACTTTTCTTTTGAGTTTCAAAATATGTTACAACCTTTCTATAATCGTTTTCACTATTGACCTGTATTTTAGTTTCATGAATCGTGCCTTTCTTGATTGGGATTACGTAGAAAGAGTTCTCTCCTATTAATGAGATCAGGCTCTGAACCAGTGGATTCGAATTATTTTCTCTCAAGTAAATGGGGGGTGGTTTTGTAGAATGGATTTTATTTACTGGTTCATTAGTTTCACATTCCAGAATAGAAAAACGATTTTCATTGTTTAGTCTATGAGGTTCACTATCCTTATATAATTTGGCCAAGGGTGCCGCTTTCGAGGACTTGGGACTTCGTGCCCGTTTTAATACTGTAATATACCGGTCCATTCCAACCTGTATTTGGGATTTATTTTCATTATTTAATGGTTGACTAATCTTGGGTACAGCGCCACTTAATGGGTTAATTTTATTTGTAGTTAGTGTGGTGGATTTCGTATCTGAAGCTGATATAGCTAGCATACTTTCAGGCATAGATAAAATATTTTTATTTTCTGATTGAGTTGAATTTTCTTTTGTTTGACAATCATTAGTTGTTGTCAATGCGGGGGAACAAGAACGAGCGCGGTTAACAGGTTTGGCTGTTAAAAACAAGTTGTCATCTATTCTTCTGTTTGTTTTGTTTATATTTTTTTCGTCTACATTAACTGTAACGTATGCATTTCTGCCGTTTACACTTAACCTTCGCTCACTGTTTTCGTTGAAGAGACTCATTTAAGAGTATTTGTAATTACTTTCGTTAACACTCTTGATCTTTATTTAATAGTCAATGCACAAAAAAGGTTCAAAAAAAGAAAAAAAATATAAAGAATTTTTTTTTACTTATTTGTCTTTTAGTTGTTGTTTTGATTTTTTTATTTAATAATATTATTAAAAAAAAAGCGTCCTTTCGCGTAAATAATAAACAGGTGATATTTATATTTATTTTCCGATAGATACATTAAAATAACGAGTTAACTCGGAGTAAAAATAAACACGTCCGAACTGAACTAGAACTGAACTGAAAGTGACATCAACATATAAATGAATATGATATGAACAAAAAAATTAATGGCTTTGACAGGTGGCGAACCACTAACCTCCCGTTTTCCAGTCAAACACACTAGATAGCTGTGCTAAATGCAAAAGTTCTTTACCAGCCTGCATAAAAATAAGTACTTATTCTAGTAAATAAAATAATGTGCTGGGTAACCACCACTCCTTACAAAAGAATGCATGAAATAACTAGTGGTCATTACAAAAATTCACAAAATTTTTCCTGGGTATCAATTACTCATGAAAGCAAATGTGCAATTGTCGTTTCAAACAAATTGTAAAATGTACGACAAATCAGTTTTATCATACCTTCAATAGTTTCTGAAAAAAGACACTGGTCCACATTAGACGCATAGTCCACAATACCCGAAGTTGATAGATTAACTTGAATTGTTAACTTTAACGTTATTTCTGTTTTTTTGTTTAACAATAAAATATTAAAAAACCTACATCAAAAATTCATTATTTACTTTTTTTAAAAAAATTAAATTATTCGAATAATTCGATTAATTTTAAACGTGTGATCGAATTATTCGAACAAGTTAAAATCTCGTATTCGAATTATTCGAACAAGAGAAAAATCGAATAATTTGGATACCCTAATTGCTACCTATAACTGAAACCAAAAGTCGACTTTTTAAAATTTTCTATTCCAATTTTTAATTTAAATCGATATTCAGTATTTTAATTTTTTAGAATAACTTCCAGGTACTCCTAATTTTTTTTACTAACAATATTTAGCAAGGTTGTAGCTACAATAAAGTTGAACAACTCTTGTGAAATAAAAAGAAAATAAAACAAACCTGATAACAATTATCTCGTCCCTATAAAAAGTTACAAGCATCCAAAGTTGAAGCATCTTTTTATATATTTCAACTTTGTATGAGTGTATTTTTTAAGTTTTTTCCCAAAAAAGACCCTATAATTTTTCTTTTATAGAAAAAAATGTTCTTCGGGACTTATAAAATTTTTATATGATCTGGAGAGAAACGTGTAAAGTAAAATTTGAATCACTTAAGCGGGCATTGTCCCCCCAGCCCTAACCAAACTTGGCCAATTTTGAAACAAAATTCTAAAAACGCAAAGCACCGATACTAAAATTCACTTCCTATTTGTATAGCCCTATATGTTTCTTATATACATACAAAGCGTTTTTACTATCACACTGTAAATAACGCCAAAGTGGGCACATTTCTAAAAAAAACTCAGTTTTTGGATCACATTTTCCCCGTGGAAACAATAATAATGCCATTGACTTCAGGACATTTAGATCTATATTAGTTCCAAATTTTATTGTGATGTCTGTAACCCTTTAAATTTTACATTTTTTCTTGATGGAAAATCCCTATACATATTATAATTATTTTAATTTTTAAGGTAAATGACGTCAGAGAAAACATAAAATTATTTAATTTTACTAAAATATTAATCTTTCAACAATTTTAACGTTTTTTAAAATTTTGCATCAAGCCGGTCTTGCGTGATCAAGATTGGGTAACGTGAGATTCCCGAATCATACTGATAATGATTTGCCTATTCTAAGCTATTGCAGCACAATAGAGATGTGTACTCTTTATCATACTTTTTTAACAAACAAAAAGTAAGAGAGCTATATTCATTTTTTGTAAATTTTTTTTTTTAATTGTTATTTAAAATTTTTTTTTTGGTGAAAAAAAAATTCTGGTTAACAAATATTTTTTCTGATCTGGTTGATACAGGCAAACATTTTTTTATTGTAAATTTTTTAAACACTCTAAATTTTAAGCTATTTTTTAATAAAATAATATTTTTACTGAAATTTTTTCTGTATTACTCTTTTAAATACTTCTTTAAATTGCATATAATATTGTTTTTATGTTTTCGAAATAAAAAGTGAAGAGATTATTTTTAAACGCGCCTTTTTTTATTGATATCAATTTGATACATTGCGACTAGTCTGGATTGCAAATGATCGATCAAAAATCGATGTTGTCCTGGTTTTTTCCTCATATCTCAGCCATTTGTATACCGATTTTGCTGATTTTAAATAGGAAACTTCTCGAAAGTATGTCTGGCAGAATTATTGAAGATTTGGATCCCGAAGATATCTGGGGTCTTCAGAAAATTGATTTCAACATACAGACGGACATACAGACATACAGACGAACATGGCTTAATCGACTCCGCTATCTATAAGGATCCATACTTTATATGGTCGGAAATGAAAAATGTAGAAATTACAAATGGAATGACAAACTTATATATATTATATCCTTCTCACGAAGGTGAAGGGTATAAAAATTGTTTTTGCGTCAAAAAATAGTAAAAAACAAAAAATTTTAAGGTACAAAATGATCTTTGTGAGCTATTTAGAGTGCATAGACATGTTCTGATTGCATTTATATGTTCACAAGAGTTGTTCAGCTTTACCGTAGTTACAATTTTGCTAAATATTGTTAGTTAAAAACAAGTAAGAGTGCTATATTCGGCTATGCCGAATCTTATATACCCTTCACCTTTGTTGTGGATGCATTATTATTTTTTATAATTAGTATATACATATGTATGTACATTGCCCACTTTCAGCGTACAGCATCCTAAATTTATCAAGAACACAAAAAACAACAACAACGCCAAACGAAACAAAACACCAAAAGAAAAAACAAAATACGCAAGGCAATGAAACCAACACACATTCAAACATACGTTTAATTGTATAAAAAACAACAACAACGCCAAAAGAAACAAAACACAAAAGAAAAACAAAATACACAAAGCATGCACATCCAAACATACGTTTTGTTGCTTTTTTGTCAAAAAAACCAACACACAACCAAACAAACGTTTAGTTGTAAAAAAAACAACAACAACACCAAAAGAAACAAAACACAAAAAAAAAACAAAATACGCAAAGCATGCCCATCCAAACATACGTTTTGTTGCTTTTTTGTCGAAAAAACCAACACACAACCAAACAAACTTTTAGTTGTATAAAAAACAACAACAACGCCAAAAGTAACAAAAAACAAACAAAATACGCAAAACAATGAAACCAATACACATCCAAACATACGTTTTGTTGCTTTTTTGTCAAAGCATGCAATACATTGTGGTTTTTGATGAAATTTTCAGAGGTTGTCTCAGATTTTTGCTCATATCTCCGTTATTTATGGACGGCTTTTGCTGATTTTAAATAGCAAAATTCTCTAAAGTATGTCTGACAGAATTGTTGAAGATTTGGATCCCGGAGATATCTGGGGCCTTCAGAAAATTGATTTCAACAGACAGACGGACAGACAGACGGATATGGCTTAATCGACTCCGCTATCTATAAGGATCCAGAATATATATACTTTATAGGGTCGGAAAATTATATGTGGAAATTACAAACGGAATGACAAACTTATATATACCCTTCTCACGAAGGTGAAGGGTATAATTAGCAGTCCCTGGAAGTTATTCTAAATAAAGTGAAAAAAAATTAAAAAGCTAGTACTCCATAAGAGAACATTGTTTTTTAATTAATATAAATAAATTAAAATATGTATGTTTCAGATTTAAAAATTTATTAAAAATTACAACTTACTTGTTCATCAGGATCCATGGATTCGGGTACTACATCGGGGTTTTTTTCATCATCATTCCCTTCCAGTTCCTTACTACCTGAACTCTTTTCACTTGGTCCAGGCGATCCATTTCTGGAATCCTGTTCATTGGGAAATTCTTTTTGCCTCCGTCTAGAACTATTACATGGAACACGAAGTGCTAAAATAACTGCCAATCCTGCCACCAAAACCACCAATGTTAATCCAACAGTCAGAGAAATCATAGGAGATACCAGAAGATCAGACCTGGATTTATCACCTTTAAATAAACGAAATATATGGTTAACCAATTTAAACGTTTTTAAATTATACCCTAGACTACAATATGATATAATTTTACGATGTCCGTCCTGTACATCTGCCTGTAAGCATGTGGTCAAAGATTTCCCTTCACTGCGAAACTCTTGTAGGGTATCACATTGAAATTTATGGAAGCAAAGTAATAATCTATATGTAGTACATCAAATCCAATTTAATGTTTGGTAAAATCATTAAAATTATTGAATTATTGTTGACTCAACATCTAATCGTCCTCTACTATTTAGAATTATTGTAATGGTTGTATTTGTACGAAAGGGCTTTTTAAATCAGCAGTTTAAATGTCATACAAATAGATTTTCTCAATGCTTAATTACTTATGGAGTAAAAATATTTGGTAATTTTTGATTTGAAATTAATGTGCAGTTATTTTAGAAATAAATTTAGTTACAAAACATTTATTTTGATAGATATCCCACTCACATCCAACTAAGCGACCAAAAAGGTCTTTAAGGAAAAGACCTAAGCTTTCTTTATAGAAAAAAAATTAAAGAAGGGTCCATTTTGAAAAAAAAGTCAACAAAGTTTTTGATTTTGCAAAAAAGGCAAAAATTGTATGTTTTGATTTACACAACTTTTATTTTGATAGACATCGAACTCGCATCCCACTAAGCGACCAAATAGGTCTTCAAGGAAAGTATCGAAGCTTTCTTTTAAGAAAAAAAGGCCCCATTTTGAAAAAAAAGTCAACAACATTTTTGATTTCGGAAAAAATATTAATTTTTTTTTATTTTTTTCTTAAATATTATTTCATAATTAAACGCTTTTAAAAATGACGGCTTAAACATTTTAGATAGTGTTTATAAAGCGGTTAACCGAAAACCCGGTTTTCTTCGAAATCTCGGTTTTTTCGAACCGGTTAATTTAAAATGTTGATTTTCTGTTAACCGGTTTTTATCACTCGGTTAACCGGTTTTAAAAATTTAGGTTTAAAATTAAGAAATCTCATGGTTTTGTGCATTTTTTATATTTATTGTACAAACATTATTGGTCTGATTTGAAACCTAAACTGCTGATTTACAATATAAACCTATTTAGATTGATATTTTTAAGAATTACAATGATTCTAAATAATAGAGGACGATGAGTTTACTTAAAAACTTTTTCAGAATAAATTGCACATAATCAAACTATAAAAATTAAATTCCGCAGAATTCTAGAAGTTAAGCAAAATCTTAATAATGATTCATTATAAACTTAGTTATGATTTTACCAAACGTCAAGTTGAATTTGATGTGCATACCATCTTTCAATCAATTTGACATCATTAGTGTGTTTTGTTCTTAAAATTTTATTTTATTATTCATTTCGTTAGTTTAGTGTACAAAGTCCTTTTCAGAAATAACAACGTTCCAAAATCCGTAATTTGAAATATTTTGAAATCTGATAATGGAGTTTTATTAATTATTTGGTATGATTTATAATGACAAATAATCACAACTAAGAGTCCGCCAAATAAATTTTGTTAAAATTGTTTTCCAAAAAATAGCTTTTTCGTACACTTTTGTTGAAAAAATATTGGAAGAATTTTTTTTTAATTTATTTAGAATAACTCCAGGGACTCCTAATTTTTCACTACTACAGCAAAGTTGTAGCTACGGTAAATCTGAATAACTCTTATGAACATATCAATGCAATCTGAACATATCTAGGTACTCTAAATAACTGTCAAAAATCACTTTGTAGCTTAAAAATTTTATTTTTTTTTACTATTTTTTGACTCTAAAACAAAAATTGTTTGTTAAAAATATATGTTCGAGTGTATACTTCTCTATTGTGCTGGAATAACGAAGAATGCGCAAATTCGGTATGATCCGGGCGCATCACTTTATCCAATCTTGATCACGCAAGACCGGCTTGATGCAAAATATGAAAAAACTTTAAAATTTGTGAAAGTGGCCAAGGTCTGTGGAGCTTCTGAAGAGTAAATATAAACTTTTTATTAAGTCTTTGATATCGGTGGAAACCCTATGACTTGAAGATTGACATTTTAGTGAAACGAATTAATTTTGTTTTTTTTTTTTGGACGCCATTTACCTTAAAAACTAACAATATTTCAAAATGGTGATTTTCCATCAAGAAAAATAAAAACTTTGAATTAATGTAAAATTTGAACTGTTACAGACTTCACAATAAAATTTGGAAGTAATATAGATCTAAATGTTCTTAAGTAAATGGCATCACTAATGTTGCCATTATTTGTTTTCAAACACCAAAATTCCTAAAACGGGAAAAATGTGTTCCAAAAACTGAGTTTTTTTAGAAAATAGCCCACTTTGACGTTATTTACAGTATGATAGTAAAAACGTTTTGTATGTTTATAAACAACATATAGGGCTATACAAATTTGACAATTTTGTGAGGATAGGTGCTTTGCGTTTTTAGAATTTTTTAGTCAAACCTAAAATTTTGTTTCAAAATTGGCCAAGTTTGGATAGGGCTGGGGGGTACAATGTCCGCTTAAGTTAGTCAAATTTTACTTTATACGTTTTTGCCTTAAGTTCTCTCTCTAGATCATATATAGTCCCGAAGAAAATTAGTTTTTTATAAAAGGAAAAATATGGAGACTTTTTTGGGAAAAAACTTAAAAAACACACTCATACAAAGTAGAAATATATAAAAATATGCTTCAACTTCGGATGCGTGTAACTTTTTATAGGGACGAAATAATTGTTATCAGGTTCGTTTTATTTTCTTTAAAATTTTATCGCAAATATACGTCACATATAAAAAAAATTTCGATCTTTCGCAAGTCCATCATATATAAAATACGAAAAAAAGATCGAGCAAAATTTAAAAAAAAACAAGGACTATCTATATTTTAAATTTCAGCTCATTCGGATCATAAATGGATTTTTGGCGATTTTTTTTAAATGTGTGACATTGAGGGTCCACCCACTGATCCCCTTTCCGAACACCTCATCCGAGTAAATAATACTGCACAACGTAGAAGTGTGGACTTGATCATACTATTTTAACAAAAAATCTTTGTTTTAGAGTCAAAAAATAGTAAAAACGAAAATTGTTCAGGTACAAAGTGATCTTTATGTGATATTTAGAGTGACTAGACACGTTCAGAATGCATTGATATGTTCTCAAGAGTTATTCAACTTTACCGTAGCTACAAATTTGCTAAACATTGTTAGTGAAAAATTAGGAGACCCTGGAAGTTATTTTAAAAAAAGTAAAAAAATAAATTTTTCTTCCTATATTTTTTCAACAAAAGTGCACGAAAAAGCTATTTTTTGGAAAAAAAATTTAACAAAATGTATTTTAGAGGACCCAATGATTTTCAGAAACTTTGGGGGACCATAAAAAAATCGGTCACCAAAATGGACAAACTGAGTACAGGCAAATCCCGGTATAACGAATCTCACTTTAACGAATATCCGATTTAACGCACGGTCAAAATCGTAACATTGACTACCTTATATAACGAACGTTTCAAAAATTGTATGCTCGATATAACGAATGGTGAGAAAAAACAAACAAAATCAAACAAAAAACCAAATTTTTAACATTGATAACCTTATATATCGAACTTTTCGAATATTGTACGCTCAATACAGCGTTGCCACAAAGAAAATATTTTTCCTACCAACATACACTCTAAAACCTACCAAATTCTGTCCTATCCTACCAAAAATTTAATTTTAAATTAATATAAGCATTTGATTACACAGGACAATAAAATCATTTTGTTGCTATTACATGTGGGTTTGTCATAATGCAATAAATCTGAACAATTTCTGCCGATTTCGATTTTTCATGATTTTTATAAAACAAAAAAATTGGATATTTTTACATAAAAAATATATATTTTTTTTCAAAATTCAGTCAATCGAAAGAAGAACCATTACGTACTCAGTTTTATGTATGTATATTAGGGTGGCCCTTAATAAACGAAAGTTGGATTTTGGCCATTCTCACCTCCTAGTTTGGTGAACATTGGTAAAAAAATTATCCTGAAAAAATTTTAGGTAAATCGGTTCGGGTTAAGACGTGCCGCAAGCCCTCTGAAGTTTTGAGATGCATTTACAAGGGAAAAATGCATTTTTTTCAGTTTTTGTAAAAATGTTGGCATTAAAAAATTAATTTTGCAATTTAATTTAAAAGAATGGAAATGTGTACGTAATTGTCGTTCTAATGAGACATAAAGACCCGAAATTTATTTTGATATTTATCAAAATATGTTAATTTTGTTCCTACATTTCTGGTTCTAGTTGCCTGAGACACGTTAATGGCCCGGCGAATTTTTAATAACTTTAACATTTTTTGACCAATTTCGGTTTTTTATGTCTCATTAGAACAACAATTACGTACACATTTCCATTCTTTTAAATTAAATTGCAAAAGTAATTTTTTAATGGCAAAATTTTTACAAAAACTGAAAAAAATTCATTTTTTCCCTTGTAAATGCATCTCAAAACTTCAGAGAGCTTGCGGCACGTCTTAACCCGAAACGATTTACCTAAAATTTTTTCAGGATAATTTTTTTACCAATGTTCACCAAACTAGGGGGTGAGAATGGCCAAAATCCAACTTTCGTTTATTAAGGGCCACCCTAATATACATACATAAAACTGAGTACGTAATGGTTCTTCTTTCGATTGACTGAATTTTGAAAAAAAAATATATATTTTTTATGTAAAAATATCCAATTTTTTTGTTTTATAAAAATCATGAAAAATCGAAATCGGCAGAAATTGTTCAGATTTATTGCATTATGACAAAACCGCATGTAATAGCAACAACATGATTTTGTTGTCCTGTGTAATCAAATGCTTATATTAATTTAAAATTAAATTTTTGGTAGGATAGGACAGAATTTGGTAGGTTTTAGAGTGTATGTTGGTAGGAAAAATATTTTCTTTGTGGCAACGCTGTATTGAGCGTACAATATTCGAAAAGTTCGATATATAAGGTTATCAATGTTAAAAATTTGGTTTTTTGTTTGATTTTGTTTGTTTTTTCTCACCATTTTTTCAGGATGATTTTTTTACTAATGTTCACCAAACTAGGGGGTGAGAATGGCCAAAATCCAACTTTCGTTTATTAAGGGCCACCCTAATGTATATCAAACAAAAAAGTAAAATTTTGTGAAAATGAGCGAATTCACTTAATTGTGAATAAATTCGAAAATAATTAATCGATTTTTATATATCTCGTTAAGTTGCTATTATATTAGGGTTTGTCATAAATTCCATATTTCTCCTGCTACCAATCAAAAAGTTGCAACTTTATTCACTACAAAAAAGTAAAATTATAGATATTTTATTCATATTTATTTTCTATCATTGCCGTTTGATGTTTGGTTTTCTCCATCAGCATCAATTGCCAGTCTTGTAGTTTTTGAAAGATATCTAAAAATACTACATATTTTAACTATTAAATAAAATTGTAAAAAAAATAACTTTTTTGCGGCCTTTTGTTTAAGAAATACAAGTGTTTGTTTACATTTAATTTGCACTGACACTATGATTTTGATGTTTTTCATATAAATGCAAAAATGTTATACATTTAACGGCCGCGGGTTGAGTTCAATAATCAGGGTTTCCAACTATTTTATTTCACACATGTTTTTTATTTGTTATCTTTAAATTTAAAAACTATAAATTTTAAAAATATTAATTGTATTTCCTACCAAAAAATTAAAAAAAATTGAACAAACCAACCAAACTACCAATCGTTGTACTTGTAAATAAAATCTACCACTTTTGGTCCAATTGGACCAAAGCGGCAACGCTGGCTCAATATAACGAACAGAAAGTATAAAAAACAAAAGTATAAAGAATGTAAAAATAAGAAAATAAGTCGTTACAGTACCGTTTTCAATGGTTACTCTCTTTAATAATAGGTGCTGTAATTTTTTGCTATAGTGGTTTTAATTGCTTGTTTCACAATATCGAATGAAAGATTTCATTCGCATTCTAAGCGAAAGAAAACTGAATCATTCACATAAACATGAAGGTAGGGAATCCAAAATCAGCTTTCTTTCGCTTAGAATGCGAACGAAATCGTTCATTCAATATTGTGAAACAGGCAATAATTGTGCAAGTGTTCATGTGAATTAAATGTGGGAGACCTTAGAAGAATTTCATTGAAAGAAAAAGTAAAAAAATTAAATGAATGAACGAAATATGGAATAACAAAGTTCTCAACATTTTGAAGAAAATAAAACATAAATTTTATCGTGACTAAGTGTTTCCTGTAAATTATCTTCACACAAATTAAGGCGAATCTTCAAAATTTGTTTTTTTCTAAATGTTTATCCATCAGTTTAATTTTCAACAGGTTGAACCATTTTCAGAATCGAAATCCCCTACAATGAAGGCTTTATTAATACGATATTCATTCGTCGATTTTGACGATAATCATTCCTCCTAATGTCACACAGCTCATCCAACCTAGGGATCAAAACGCCACACGTTTAGTTAAATTCCAATACTGAAAAAGTTGTCCAAAATTAAAAAAAAAACATCTCGATATTACGAATTTTTCAATTTAACGAATGGGCCTGACAACATATCGTTCGTTATACCGGGATTTGCCTGTATAGGGTTTTACTACGTTTTGATAGTAGAGTCGAACCTATACAGTCCCAGGAAAAATTTTGTGAATTTTTGTAATGACCACTAGTTATTTCATGCATTCTTTTGTAAGGAGTGGTGTTTACCCAGCACATTATTTTATTCACTAGAATAAGTACTTATTTTTATGCAGGCTGGTAATGAACTTTTGCATTTAGCACAGCTATCTAGTGTGTTTGACTGGAAAACGGGAGGTTAGTGGTTCGCCACCTGTCAAAGCCATTAATTTTTTTGTTCATATCATATTCATTTATATGTTGATGTTAAAACTATTGTTAACTTACAATAAAATAACTCGTACATGGAGCAGTGAGTTAGCAGCTTGACTATCAAACACAAGCAAATAATGTGACTGTTCGATTCCCACACAAGGCAATATTTTTTGTGTTTTTTTTTTAGCTACATATTCTTGTTGTGAATTTACTACTTATTTCTCAACTGATTGTAAGTACATTTGTAAGCTTGACCCCTGAATTTTTTAAAAATCTCGAACAACGGTAAGTAGTGTTTCAGTCAAATAATAAGTAGTTATCGCTTTGCTCCAATTATACTTGCTGGCTTACTAGGTAAGTAAAGTTTTTGCTGGGTTCATTAACCCGAATCGTCGCAGAGTGTCCATATTGATACATAAATAAAAAGTTTTTAAAAGTGCACATCAAATGCAAACATTTAGAATATCGGTACATATGGTCACACTACTTTTTCCCTTATTTTGTATATCTGTATGTAATGTAAATAAGGTTTTTTTACAATAAATTTAACTTAATTATTCTATTTTTGTCACACAAATCATAAAAGTTCTGGGACAATTCAATATGAATGTTCTTACTTGCTTTAAACTTTGGTTGAATTGCTCGGCTAACGAAGTAGCGGGTTATAAGCTAGTATATGTATATAAGTGATATTATTAACCGCGTACGTAAGTGTTGCATAATATTTAATAAATCGAATGATAAACACAAATATTGCAAACTAAATTGATCAGAATATTTTTGTTGAAAATTTAATGATTTAATAAATTAACTTTAACGTTATTTTTTGTTTTTCTTTAACAATAAAATATTAAAAAACCGACATCAAACTTTATTCTTTACATTTTTAAAAAAATTTCAATTATTCGAATAATTCGATTAATTTTAAACGTGTGATCGAATTATTCGAACAAGTTAAAATTTCTTATTCGAATTATTCGTTTTATTTTTTTTTTATTTCATATTTTATTTATTGTATCTTCACAAAATAATGTGAACTATCAATAATTTGTTCAAATCTTAAATCTAAATGTTATTTTTTATTTACGTCCCACCACACGAAAAATTATGTTTAATTTATAGATCCTATCATCAGCGCAGGTCTGTTGGATTCCATCTTCTTAGTCGGATGTAGCCATTACTTCTCATTAATGTTCGTGCAAGTGGGTTTGGGTGAACTTCTAACTTTTTCAAATATGACTCCGCTTGTTTTTTACTTAATTTTTCACTAGGGCGACATCTAGGTCCTTATGAATGTTAATATTTCTCACATACCAAGGCGCTGCTGTTATCATTCGTAATATTTTATTTTGGAATCTTTGAATTTTTTCAATATTAGAAGCTGAGGCCGTGCCCCATAATTGAATTCCATAGCACCATATGGGTTTTATTATTGAGCTTTACAGCAAAAGTTTGCAATCTAAACTCAATATCGAGTTTTTACCCATTAGCCAGTAAATTTGTAGTAATCATAAGTTTATTTGAGTCAATTTCGTATCTATATGCTTTTTCCAGGGAAGACGTCGGTCTATATGCAGACCTAGATATTTAACTTCAGTTTGTTGAGGTATTATATGATTATTTATTAGGATTGGAGGGCACGATTTTCTACGCAATGTGAATGTAAGTTGTATACATTTTTGCTCGTTTACTTTTATTCTCCATTGTTTTAACAACCTTTCTATGTCGAGTATATGGTCTTGTAAAAGTACAGATGCTTCTTGGGGGTTTTCATGAATGGCTAGTATAGCTGTGTCATCAGCAAAAGTAGATATGTGGGTTAGACTGTTTGTAGGCATATCACAAGTATATAGCAAATATAGGAAGGGACCCAGTATACTTCCTTGGGGTACGCCTGCTTCAATAGGCTGTGGTGAACTTATGAAGTCTTCCTCTTTAAGAACGAACTTTCGATGACTTAAATAACTTTCTAGAAGCTTGTGTGTGTTCACTGGTAAATATTGTTTTATTTTTTATCGATAATCCTTCATGCCATACTTTGTCGAAGGCTTGCGAAACGTCGATGAAGAGTGCAGAAAAATATTTTTTTTCTTCAAATGTCTTGGATATGATTTCTAACAACCTGTGAGTTTGTTCTATGGTGTTATGTTTTTCTCGAAATCCGAATTGATGAGTTGGAATACAATCAAAATGATTCACTATCGGCTTTAACTTGTGCATTAACAGTTTTTCGAATAGTTTTGATATATTTCACAATAGGCTAATGGGTCTATATGATTCTACTTTACTGTGATCTTTTCCCGGCTTAGGTGTCATTGTAACTAAAGAAACCTTCCATTGTGGTGGATAATATTCAAGGCGTAATATAGCATTAAAAATAAATAGGATTGTTCTTAATGCAATTTGGGGTAGCTCGAGGAGCATCTTGTTACTGATTTTATCAATACCAAGTGATTTTTTGGAGTTTAAATCAACAATAGCCTTGACAATCTCTGAAATCTCAAAACGAAGTGGTTCAGCTGCAGTAATATGGGGTAAAGTAGGTGGTAACTCTATTATGTCGTTTGACTCGTTTGGGGAAAATACATTCTTTAGATGACTAACAAACAGGTTTCCTTTTTCAGTATCGTTTCTCGCCCAGCCTCCACTAGAATTACGTAGAGGAGGTCTGCTCATAACAGGTCTTTTTAATTTTTTTGTAGCTCGCCATAGAGAGTAATTTGAGTACTGGGTGGCATCTAAGTTCTCCAGATATTTATTAATTGAGTCAGTTTTGCGTTTTTGAAGAAGCATACTGAGGCGTTTGCGACATTTTCTAAGCTCCGTTTTAAGTTGATGGGATCAGTAGAGTTGCCACTCTCGACGAACTCTTCTTTTTTCAGCTAATAACTGTTCAATGTCTGCAGAATAGAGTCTATTGTATCTTATTTGTTGGGTTATTTGAGTGGCGTGTTCAACAGCAAGTTTTAAGTGAGTGAGTGAGATATCGATATCTTCTGGTGTTCTTAGCGATATATTTTCTGTACTGTGTGTGCTAATATATTTTCTATATTTCTACCAATTTATCTTCGTGCTTGATATTGCAGAGTGACCAGTCGGGGATACTATTTCTAGGGGGTTCAATAGAGTAACGAAGGTGGGTGAGTGATCCGAGGATAATTCTAATGAAGATTTAACCTGCATTAGTTCCATTGGTAAATTTGTAACTGCAAAATCAATGACATCGGGTATTTTGCTTGGGTCAGTAGGCCAGTATGTTGGTTCTCCGCTCGACAGCACATTCAAATTCAATTTAGAAATTGTATTAAACAAAGCGCGACCTTTCGGGGTTACAAGTCTTGATCCCCAGCTGCCAGGATTTGGGGTCCTTCATGACTTTTTAGAAAATACTCGAGTTCGTTTTTATGTTGGCGAATGCCGTTAGCGTTCAAACAAGAGACAAATCGAATAATTCGAATACCCTACTACTTACATATATATGTATTTTTTAGTAATAATTTTTCACAGACGTCAAAATTTTACATTTTCAAAAAAGTTATCATTTTACACAGCAGAAACATGAACATTTTTCCACATATAGAAATATTTTTTTACCATAGTACTTTGCTATCATTTCACACTCGCCCTATGTGTGTTTGAGGAGTGTGGTGAAAGTGGTTTGTTCACCAATACATATAAACAATATGTTACTAATGCATTCATATAGTTATAGTGCATTTACACTTGTAATTTTCAAACTAGTTTATGATCATAAGCTACTTTCATAATCTATACCGTTTGCATCTGCATTTTAATAAAAACGTATAATAAAAAAAACGTACATATAAACATACCTTTTATTTTCGTTGTCCATATTATATAAAAAAACACTTTTTAATAATTTTTTTAAACTTTTTCTTACAGTTTAGGCCTACTTAGTTTGTACGTTCCGTTCCGTTCCGAATCAGCTGTTTTGTTTTTAGCATAGGGAAAGTTGTGTATGTCGTTAGTTTTTCTGTAACGTTGCCGTTCTGTTGCGGATGAATCTGTTGAAAACAGAATTTTGTCCGCAACGTTAAGTGACAGCTAAAACAGCTGATATCATATATACACAAAAATGCCAACAATATGAGAGCAGTGTGCCAACATTTTTGAAAGGGAAATATTTATTATTAACAAAAGAATACAAAATATAATATTTTCAAAAAAACATTGAAATTTAATAAAATAAATATAAATTTCTTTTAATGTATGTACTATGTATGCAAAAAAATTAGTTTAAATTAAATCATTAACAAAAAATATATGTATGTATTTATAAAAATGTTCAGAATAATATGTTGAAGGTCTAAATACAAAAAACACTAAAAATAGTAACAAAATCACCAAGATGGTTTTTTGGTTATTATTTTAAAAACAGCTGATACGATCTTACGGAAAAACTAACTACAATATAACAGCATTCAGAACGGCACAGAACAGAAACGTTACAGAACGCAAAGACTATGGAGCCTTTTGGGTATTTTTTAATAAAAAACTGTTTTTATATTTTTGAGCAAATGTCAAATGTTACCAGCGTTGCCAGAAAATTTTTGAAAAACAGAGTTGCATTAGTAAAAACTCGTTGTTTGTAACTAGTTTATCTCAAAAGCCAGTTACAAACCTGTTTTTATTTTGTATGGATAAACAAGTTTCTCAAACTAGCTCCAACCATTCTGTCATAAAATCTGTTCCAAGCCTTTTTGTTGGATTTCCATTATACCGGATTTTTCTTTTCCTCCAGTCATACCCACACAAAACAATATTGTTAGTCTCTTTATGGAGAATATTATTTTTATACGTGGAAAATCACCATATTATAATAATTTTAGTTTTTAAGGTAAATGAAGTCCCAAAATTTTATAAAATTATTTAGTTTTACTAAATTATCAATCCTCAAGTCATAATATTTTCAACAATATCAAATACTTATATAAAAGGCCTTTACTTACTCCTCAGAAGTTCCACAAACCTTGCCCCCTTTGACAAATCCGTATGCCCGCCATATATAAAAAACAATAAAAAGATCGAGCAAATTTAAAAAAAAATAAATCAATAAACCTGAATATCTCTTCAACTAGTAGAGATAACCTACACTTGTAAGCGTATTTTCTGTAGATCTTCTCAAGGATCATAAATGGATTCTTGGCGATTTTTTTAAAAAAAATTGAGACCCGAGGTGACCAACTTTGAGGGGCTACGCACTTACCCCCATTGGGGCTAGGAAGCTAAACAAACTCGACTCGAAAACACCTCAGCTCAAACCATGTTAAATTTCGTAACAATGTGTCCAATAGTTCCCAAGATACCGAATTATTTCCAAAAAAAAGTTTCTAAACAATTGTGCAAAGCTGAAAACCGGTATAACTCAGGAACGGTAAAAGCTAATTTAAAATTATTGTTAGTTATTTTCATTTTCATAAAAATTTTAAAAGTTTAAAGCGTTATTTACAAAATTGATGGACAAATTATGAAAATTTGTAATGTTGAACATCTTACGGCCATTTTCACAATGTACGATTATTTCATTTTAATAATCCTAACTGTAAAATTTACAGAACAAACTGAACAACAATTACTGAAAACCCACAAGGAACAGTGCATATTTGTTGTTTGGTTTGTAAGTGCAATATCCGGGTGGTATATGGATCACCCCGTGCAAAATTTACTTTTCTTCGCTTTACACTTTTAAAAATTATAAATATTACAAAAATATAAATGTTTTTCCATGTTCTTTTATTATATTTCTTACAATTAAGATGCTAACCGGCGAAATTTATTCGGTTATATTTAACAGCAACTTTGTTGTTAAATAGTGTCAGTTAAGAATTAATCGTACATTGTGAAATTCATATTACCCTAACTTGCGGTTAAAGTTCACGTTAACTTTTAATCGTACATTGTGAAAATGGCCGTTAATGAGCCAACTCATTTCAAAAACTAATAATTTTTGCACACAAAAATAAAGCTTGGACATTTTTCTTTTAAAATGTTTCCTCAAAAGTAAAGAAAATTTTTGTTATACACTTTGTGTATAACAGTATTTTTTTTTTAGAAAATTGTATTTATAATTTTTTATGTAACAGGTTTTTACATCGAACAACAGTTCAGTGTATTGAATATTCCGCTATAAAATTATCTTTAAGACAGACTAAACCTTTTTTACATGCGCAGTCGCTTTAGAAATATATATATTTTAAAACGTCATGAAAAACTGGAAAATGCAGCTGTAAAAAAATGCAGCACTGATTTTGCTCAAAAAGGTATCCAATTGTCCACATCCGCTGTTTTTAGATTCTTATTGATCATAGGCAATTATTGTATAACATTTTGTCCAATATTTTTTTACGTAAGGATAATTATAAAATTTTTAGTATAAACAGTGGTAAAATTGTGCGAGCAAAAAGAATACAACTCTAACAAAATTTACTTAATTTTTAAAATTTTGAGAGAAATAATTATAAAAAATTGCTAAAAACTATAACAATGTTGCATTACCATCATTTACTATTAATACAATCAAATTTAAGGACATTAAAATTCAAAAGGATAAACATTTTATCCAAAAAACGGCATACTCCTATTCCGTTATAAAAATTTAGATAAAATTAAAAATTGTGTTATGATTAGAGTGCGGAAATAATTTTGATGGCTAGTGTTGAATTGGATATTATTGAAATAAAACTAAAATTTTAGACATTGAAGTAATCAAGGCTGACATCATATATTTGATGCTTTCCAAACGAACATTTATGACTATTGCAACCTCCAAAAGATAATTTAATGATGCAAATACAATAAGGAGAAACGAATTCAATAAACCATATATTATTTACAAAAATAATTTAAACGCCTATGATTTTGGAGGCAGGTCCTTTATGCTTAAAATAGTGTAGGCGTATGATATGGAAGGTCAATTAACGTAATTTTTTCGTGTCTGATAGTTTAGATCTGTTACTCAGGCAGTAACAGATTGAACGGAAAATGCATCATTCGTTAATTCTGTTATCCTTTGTAGATTTCATTTCTTGAATTTATTAGTAGTTTTTAGCAATTTTTTATAATTATTTTTTTCAAAATTTAAAAAATCAAGTAAATTTTCTTAGTGTTGCATTTTTTTTGCTCGCACAATTTTACCACTGTTTTTACTTTTATAATTATCCTTACGTAAAAAAATATTGGACAAAATGTCATACCATAATTGCCAATGATAAATAAGAATATAAAAACAGCAGATGTTTACAATTGGATGTATTTTTGAGCAAAATCAGTTCTGTTGAAAATCATATTGCATGGCGTTGCATTTTTTATGCTCGCTACTGTATATCCCCTACTATTTTCACAAAATACATAACTCGCAGTAATTACTAATTAGCTACATCTTGCAGTGTTTAGTACTGCAATAGTAGGCAATGCAGTGATACAAATCAGAGAACGGATTGAATGCTCAATTTTGTGCTTTTGAATGCATTCACAAAAAATGAGCCTTTTGTTGACAATAAACATTAATTCTGTAAAGCAATGCATGACATTATTCATAAAATGGAGAGCAACGAAAAACGATGCATGCATTGCTTGTCTTGTATAAAAGTAAACTAACACTCCCAAAAGCATCGAATACTTAACGAATGGTATGAATGGTTTTAATGCTGAATGAATTTATGTGTAATACACATTGTGTATGTTATAAGTTGTTTTGTACAAAAAGTAAACTTAACACATTTTGGTGTTCCTTTAAAGAAATATGAAATGAAATTATGAAAATCGTTCATTTTCTTAATTTAGAGAAATTGTACAGGTGGAATAAGAGAAATTGTACAGGTGGAATAAAAATTGTTGCTTCTATGAGCTTATGTTTTTACATTAACTCTAATATAAATTTTTAATTCATTTTGTTTAATTAAGTTTTTGTATAAAAGTGATATGTTAAGACAAGTAAAAGACGTTGTATTTCACTTTTTTTAAATTTATTTTATTTTTATTTATTTAATTCATGTTGAAATAAAAAAATAAATGAAACTTAAATATGTATTTAATTTTAAAAACTATAATAAAAAAACAAAATAATAATTCTATTAAAAAAAAAAACAAAATACTAATTCTATGAGATCCTGGTTAAATATCTCTAAATCGCCAGTTCAGTTCTAGTTCAGTTCGGACGTGTTTATTTTTACTCCGAGATAACTCGTTATTTTAATGTATCTATCGGAAAATAAATATAAATATCACCTGTTTATTATTTACGCGAAAGGACGCTTTTTTTTTTTTTTTAATAATATTATTAAATAAAAAATCAAAACAACAACTAAAAGACAAATAAGTAAAAAAAAAAATTCTTTATATTTTTTTTTCTTTTTTTGAACCTTTTTTGTGCATTGACTATTAAATAAAGATCAAGAGTGTTAACGAAAGTAATTACAAATACTCTTAAATGAGTCTCTTCAACGAAAACAGTGAGCGAAGGTTAAGTGTAAACGGCAGAAATGCATACGTTACAGTTAATGTAGACGAAAAAAATATAAACAAAACAAACAGAAGAATAGATGACAACTTGTTTTTAACAGCCAAACCTGTTAACCGCGCTCGTTCTTGTTCCCCCGCATTGACAACAACTAATGATTGTCAAACAAAAGAAAATTCAACTCAATCAGAAAATAAAAATATTTTATCTATGCCTGAAAGTATGCTAGCTATATCAGCTTCAGATACGAAATCCACCACACTAACTACAAATAAAATTAACCCATTAAGCGGCGCTGTACCCAAGATTAGTCAACCATTAAATAATGAAAATAAATCCCAAATACAGGTTGGAATGGACCGGTATATTACAGTTTTAAAACGGGCACGAAGTCCCAAGTCCTCGAAAGCGGCACCCTTGGCCAAATTATATAAGGATAGTGAACCTGATAGACTAAACAATGAAAATCGTTTTTCTATTCTGGAATGTGAAACTAATGAACCAGTAAATAAAATCCATTCTACAAAACCACCCCCCATTTACTTGAGAGAAAATAATTCGAATCCACTGGTTCAGAGCCTGATCTCATTAATAGGAGAGAACTCTTTTTACGTAATCCCAATCAAGAAAGGCACGATTCATGAAACTAAAATACAGGTCAATAGTGAAAACGATTATAGAAAGGTTGTAACATATTTTGAAACTCAAAAGAAAAGTTTTTACACTTATCAGCTGAAAGGAAGCAAGGGTCTACAAGTTGTAATAAAGGGTATTGACTGTAATGTTGAACCACTCGAAATAAAGCAAAGCTTAGAAGATAAAGGCTATAAGACAAAAAATGTGATAAATATTAGAAATCGCGAAAAAATACCCCAACCACTCTTCCGTGTTGAACTTGAACCCGGTGACATAAACCTGAAAAAAAAATGAAACACATCCCATATATAACTTGAAGTACTTATTGCATCGTAAAATTACGGTAGAAGAACCACACAAACGATTTGGCCCCGTTCAATGTATGAATTGCCAAGAATATGGACACACCAAGGCATATTGCAAATTGCCACCAGTATGTGTCATTTGCGGGGAGTTGCATAACACATCCCAATGTAACAAATCTAAAGATGATCCTAAAATAAAAAAATGCAGCAATTGCGGAGGTAACCACACAGCAAACTACAGGGGTTGTCCTGTCTACTCAATTGTTAAAAAATCACAAAGCCAGAAACCAAAGATTTTCCCCGCTCAGCCATTAAATAACATCAATTTGAACTACCCCCCGTTGCAACAGACATATGACAACAAAGTAACATATGCAAATGTACTTAGAAACAACCAAACTCAGCCGCAAGTCCGTCAACCCCAAAACGAAAATATGAACCCAGAGGTAAGAGAGCAAACGCCAATTTTCAATTTTACCCGACTAGAATCTACAATAGAAACTCTTGTGCAATCGGTAAATAACTTTACAAACTCAATGAGTAACATGATGCAAGAAATGCTTAAGATGCAATCAATGTTATTGCAGGCTGTGCTTAACAGACCATGAACTGCCTAAGAATATGTTTTTGGAATGCAAACGGCATACGCCAACACAAAAACGAACTCGAATATTTTTTAAGAAACCAACAAATTGATGTAATGCTGGTTTCTGAAACTCATTTGACGTCCAGAAGTTCCTTTCGAATAAATGGATATGTAATATATGACACCAAAGATCCCAGAGGTAGAGCATGCGGAGGCTCGGCAATTTTAATAAAAGCTCGAATAAAACACTACTTAATGTGTGATTTTTGCGAAGATTATCTTCAAGCTACTACAATCTGTCTTGAAGATTTTCATCGAAACTTAGTGATTTCATCGATATACTCACCCCCAAGATTCTCAATTACAGAAAGTCAATATAATAGATTTTTTAAATCACTAGGCTGCTGGCGATTATAATGCTAAGCACACATTCTGGGGATCACGACTGATTACCCCTAAAGGTCGTGTTTTGTTCGACTCAATCTCTAAAATGGGTTTGCATGTGCTTTCGAGCGGCCAACCTACTTACTGGCCTACTGACCCACGAAAAATACCGGATGTTATTGATTTTAGTGTGATGAAAAATATCCCTAGAGAAATGATTCAAATTGAATCCTCGCTGGAACTATCTTCAGATCACTCACCCACTATTATTACTTTATTGAGCCCCCTAGAAATTGTATCCCCGACTGGTAATTTAGCGATGGCAGGCACAAGAATAAATTGGCTCAAATATAAAAAATACCTCAGTACACATTGCTCGGAAAACATACCGCTAAGAACACCAGAAAATATCGATCACTCTCTTATCAATTTCGATAAAAATCTCAGAATGGCTGCTCAACATGCTACCCAAACACCCCGAAAATTCAGATATAATAGAATTAATTCTGCAGATGTCGAACGGCTCTTAAATGAAAAAAGAAGATTTCGAAGAGAGTGGCAATTGCACAGATCCCCCCAACTAAAATCGAAGCTTAAAGATTGTATAAAAAGACTTAAAAAGCTCTTGGAATTTCGAAAAATGGAATCATTGAAAAAATATTTAGAAAGCCTGGACGCAACCCCACAATCGGATTACTCATTATGGCGAGCAACAAAAGATCTTAAAAGACCCGTTATATGTAAGTCCCCCTTGCGAAATTCAAGTGGTGGTTGGGCAAGAAATGATACTGAAAAAGGGAATCTGTTTGTTAATCATTTAAAAAAAGTATTTACACCGAACACATCAAACGAAGCAATTGCGTTGCCACCTGTTGCACCCTATTTTGCAGCAGCCGTACCCCTACGTTTTGAGATTCGAGAGATCGAAAATGCTATTGCTGATTTAAATCCCAAGAAAGCGCCTGGTATGGATAAGATCAGCAACAAGATGCTTATGGAGCTACCCCGGATAGCAATAAAAATAATTCTTTTTATTTTTAATGCTATATTACGACTTGAATATTATCCTCCAGAATGGAAGGTTTCACTGGTTACCATGATACCCAAGCCGGGAAAAGATCACACAAAAGTAGAATCATACAGACCCATCAGCCTATTGTCTAATATATCAAAGCTATTTGAGAAGATACTTATGAACAAGTTGTACCCGATGTTAACTGAAAACAATTGTATTCCGAATCATCAATTTGGATTTAGAAGAAAACACAGTACTATCGAACAAACCCATAGACTTGTAAATATGGTGAGAAAAGCGTTTGAAGAAAAGAAATACTGTTCTGCACTCTTCATCGACATCTCTCAAGCGTTTGATAAGGTATGGCATGCTGGATTAATATACAAATTGAGTCAAAATTTACCGGCAAACACACATAAGCTGTTGGAAAGCTATTTAACTGGTCGAACATTTAAGGTTAAAGAGGGAAACTTTTTAAGTACTGCACAACCCATTGAAGCTGGAGTCCCCCAAGGCAGTATCCTGGGACCTTTTTTATATTTGATGTATTCGTCTGATATGCCAACTAACAATCGCACTCATACATCAACATTTGCTGATGATACTGCTATTCTAAGCATTCATGAAAACCCTCAAGAAGCGTCTCGTCACTTACAAAACCACATATTTGAATTAGAAAAATGGTTAAAACAATGGAAAATTAAAGTCAACGAGCAAAAATGTACACACATTACATTTACATTGCGTAGAGAATCATGCCCCCCTATTCATATCAATAACCAAACAATAATTCAACAATCGGAAGTGAAATACCTCGGAATACATCTCGATCGTCGCCTTACATGGAAAAGTCATATAGATGCAAAGTTGACTCAAATGAAATTGAAATCAATTCAAATTAATTGGCTTATTGGCAGAAACTCCACGCTTAGTTTAGATTGTAAACTTCTACTTTATAACATGATCATAAAACCGATATGGTGTTATGGCATACAGTTATGGGGCACGGCCTCAGCGTCAAATGTAGAAAAGATCCAAAGACGCCAAAACAAGTTTCTAAGAATGATTACAGTTGCCCCCTGGTATATCAAAAACGCGAATATACACAAAGATCTAAACGTGCCCATTGTAAAAACTGAAATCTCGAAAAACGTACAAAAATATTTAAAAAAACTTGAAGTTCACCCAAACCCGCTGGCCCGCAACATATTAGATAACCGTGGCCACACTCGATTAAGAAGGAGGGACACAGCAGACCTAATCTAGAAGGAAGAATGCCAATTTAACCAAAACAACCATGAACACAAAATTTTTTCGTCCGGCACTGGCTGGACTAATTAAATAATAATATTAGATATAAGATTTGAACCACTTATTGTTAGTTCATTAAATAATGAAGATACAATAAATAAATGATGAAAAAAAAAAAAAAAAAAAAAAAAAAAAAATATCTCTAAATAATATTAACATGACAAAGGGAATATCGATTTACTTCATCAGTAACGCTTTCTTCCACAGTACTGTGTGGGATATTTATGAAGTCTGAAAAAAATAATTCGAAGTCACTGTGAGCTGCGTTATTATTTTCTGAAGAGTAGCTATGTATTCCACTGGTAGAAGAAGGCAACGAGTCTTGACTGCTCAAAATTTGTGAAACACAAAAGTTTTTTATTCGGCTTAGTTCTCCTTCCTGTAAGGCACGATTTGTTGGAGGATATAAAAAGCAAGCAGCGTACTGATAGATACTAATATTTGGAATCCATTTTCTATCAATCTCTATTAGGATGTTACTCTTTAAGTGCGCAATAGTTGGAGAATCAGAGCTTACAGTCGCACATACATTTTTAAGGCAGTTGATTGACAAACAAGTGTAGTTACTTGTAACATAATTCGAACCTTGTAATTTTCTGCTTATTTTGTCGAAGTTTTCAAACAGTTCTACTAGCGCTATGAGCATAGAATAATTAATTTCATCTGCTCTATACATCTGAGCGTTCTTTGCAAGGATGTCCTGAATCGTAACCCAGTTGTTTAAAATTGATTTGAACAAACTGAGATGAGAATACCAACGAATATTGATTTTACACCTAACACAATATTTTTTAAGTGCGACTCTTCCATAAAATGAAATGTAACAGACAAAAAATTTCGTTTTACATAGTTGTCTGTCCACAAGTCGGTTGTAATTGATGCAATTTCATTGGTCACTGCTTCCTTTAGTTTTTCTTTGATACCTTTCCTTTTTTCCTCTGCTTTAATTTCTATTCGTTTTGATATAGTTGTTGGATCTGGTACTAGATCCAATACATCCAAATGGTTGCCGTATTTTGCTCCAATATTTATAAGGGACTGAGCCAATTTCTTGAATCCATTGCCTTTAACGGCAGAAAAAGGTCGACAATCTTCTACTACCCATTGTAAGCATGCATCAATGAAATTTTCTTTGTCACAACTGCTCACTCTTTTCAATTCAATATTGGAGTTTTGTTCTACATAGCATTTGTGCCGAACTAAATTGGAGGTTTGTCTGCCGTTATATTTAAATAAGTGATTACACTTTCCACAATGTACAAATTCATTAATTATTTCATTATGTTCATTGTGTATAATATTAAAAATTTGCCATATTTTACTTTTTGTATTTTGTTTTTTAATAGTACGAAAAACACCACAATTTATTTTCTCTAAAATTTCCTCGCACTTCATTATTTTTTAAAACATAATTCCACCAAACCACGAAAACTTAAGCAAAATTGGATGTTTACAAACTATGTACATATACACACAAATGGCAACGAATACTTAACGAATGGTGCGAATGTTTTTGTTTTTTCATATGGCATCATGTTATTTCATTGCTTGATGTATAACATCAAAGCAAAAACAGATTGTGATGAAGGCAATCAGAAAAAGAAATGAGTGTTTACACATTGCACTGCATATTTTTGTTATTGTCGATTAAAGGCAATGCAGTAGCAATGAATTTATGAATGGACAGAAAACGTGAATGTTTTCAATCCGTTCTCTGATACAAATATATTACATACACTTGGTCAATAAAGTCTGCGTTCACCTTAGACATTTTTAGGAAAGATAAAAAAACACATAATAAAAATTGAATTCAAATCAAAATTTTTTCATAAATACTTTATTTACATTACGTACTTAAAAAACATAAAAAAATAAAAAAAGAGATCACTTCATTTTTAAAACAATTAGTCATTATTGCATTATCAAATAAATATAAAGACGAAAAAGTCTGCGTTCAAGGTTTAAACAAATTTTAAAAGTTTTAATAAATATTAAAAAATTTAAAATTTAATATTTTGTTGGATAGCCACGTTGTTTTAAGACTTCACTCAATCTGTTTGGCATAGAATTTACCAATTTCTCTGTTTCCTCTGCTGTTATCTTCTCCCATTCTTCCTGCAAAACACTTCGTAAAGTTTCCTTGCTGGTAATTGTATGCTGGCGAATTTTTTTCTCTAAAAGATCCCAAAGATGCTCAATAGGATTGAGATCGGGTGATTGAGGGGGTGTTTTAAGCTGTCTTGGAGCATTGTACAGGAGCCAAAGTCTTACAACCTCCGCTGTATGCTTTGGATCGTTATCTTGTTGGAACCAAAACGTCGATGATAGGTTAAGTTTTGCTGCACTTTGTTTCAGGTTTTGTTTTAAAATGTTCAAATATCCGTATTTATCCATTGTCGATTCAATAAATTGAAGCTGACCCACTCCTGCAGCCGCCATGAATCCCCAAACCATAACTCCACCACCACCATGTTTTACTGTACCAACAAGATTTTGTTTATCAAGCGCAGTTCCTGATTTCCGCCACACAATTTGACGACCTTTTATTCCAAATATACAGAACTTACTTTCGTCTGAAAATAAAACTTGTTTCCAAAATTCTGGGGGCTTATTTATGTAGTTATGGGCAAATTCAATGCGCTTCTTTCTGTTTACAGCAGATATGTATGGCTTTCGTCGAGCTACTCTACCATGATATCCGGCTTTGCGTAAAATTTTTCTAGCTGTTTCGCATCAAATACTTTTTTTAAATGTTTGATTTACATTTTCAACAATTTTTGATGATGTAATTCGAGGATTTACTTTCACCATATTGATTATTTTGCGCTCTTCTCGTTCTGATAGTATTTTTGGTCGACCAGATCGTGGCTTGGATGTTAAAATTCCGGTTTCTTTGAAGTTATTAATTACACGCTGGACAGACGAATACGTTCTTCCAATAGTTTGGCCAATTTTTCTGGCTTTTCCCTTCTTTCCACAATTTAATAATAATTTTTCTTTCTGAAACACTAATTTCTTTACCTTTTTTTATCCATTTTTTATTATTCTTACAACTTTTATACAAAAATATGCAAATGATGTTGTTAAACGATCTATTGTAATAAAAATTAACTGAAAGAGATCAAAAACAAGAAAAAAAGGACAAAAAATGTAACGTTACTATCACAACAAAACAAATGAACGCAGACTTTTTGGTTGCTTTATTCACGTGTTACCAGACTTACACATCTCGCTATTAAATAAACGAAGAAAAAATATTGGGTTTTTTGTGCTTTTTGATATAAAGATTGCTATGAACCAAAATAAATAAAAATACCATATTTTAATTACATATATATATCTATATTTTATATCGCAATAAACATTTATAATGTGAACGCAGACTTTATTGACCAAGTGTATGTTTGTTGTTGATTTTGAATCCATAAATTTGACTAGTGGAAATGATAAGATATATATTATATATCAAGGTGTAGGAAATTCTGTCTTCTTTTAAAAAATATATAAGCTAACAATGGCCAATACTTTGAATAAATTTATATTGTACAAATGTTTCTAAATGAAAGCTAAACATTTTTAAGTCATCTCTAGGGTTCCTAATTTCAGAATAATTTTTTCGTATAAATTGACCTATAAATGTACCAAGGTTTTAAAAGAAGTATAAAATAACTATATTTGGTAGTACAATGTTGGTCCTGCCTTTATAAGGGTTTCTAATTTAATAGTGTCATTTTATCGGTATTGTCATATTCGTAGTTTTAATCAGTATAAAATCAATAAATTCTTTGTTTAATTAAAGGACTTAAGAATTTCGATTATGTTAAATATATATATAAAACATGCGTAGTTAGAGACATTTTTCATATCTGATTGTAGAATCACTATTATTGTTATTATTTTCTCTAAATATTCATTGCATATCCCTAAAAGTTATAATGTTATGCATCTTAATAATTCCTTTAACAGCATAAACTTTAAGTCATTCTTAATAACCAAATTTTTCTCTGGCTTGATGTAGATGAAAATAATTCGGTTATTTCGACCGTAATACTTCTTTTCCAACTGACTATCTGTTGCTAAAACCGAAAAAATCTACGGATATAATAGAATGATTCAATTAGCAACTAATTTGGCCATCAAAACGAATCTGAAAATTGTAACTTTTAGAAGAAAATTTATGAAGAAATTCCCGAAAATTAACATAAAAATAGTTCAGGGAAATTTTTCCCGCGTATGAACCCTAGTCATCTCCCAATAATTTCGATTTTTATGTACCTGTTGATTTTCCGTTAACTGGTTTACCCAGTTTTTATCACTCAAATCATTAAATTTTATGTTGCAGTTATGGAGGATTTCATGTCAAGTGAACCAACTTTTAAAATCGATGTCTTCCGATCGGGATGAAATTTGCACCAAGGCTAGACCTATTGGATAGTAATTCAGACACAAGATCGCTCAAGAACTCTCTGAGTTAGGGGGGGGGGTCAAATTTTTGGCCAAACTTGTGTTTTTTCTCATCCATATAACTTATTACCTATTGTTCCTAGCAAAATGTGTCCCAAATAGTTTAGATACTACTCAGCAAAAACTTACATTGAAAAGTAATGAGTTAAAGAGCTAATATAACTCCTCTTCACCACTTATACAGTGGCATTTTAACACATTATTTTAACACGGTGATGTCATTGGAGGTAAGTACTTACCACCTTCGCTTACAAATAGGGAGTTGAATAAAGGCCTAATTAGTTTGTACGTTCCGTTCCATAACGAATCAGCTGTTTTGTTTTTAGCTTAGGGGAAGTTGTGTATGTCGTTAGTTTTTCTGTAACGTTGCCGTTCTGTTGCGGATGAATCTGTTGAAAACATAATTTTGTCCGCAACGTTAAGTGACAGCTAAAACAGCTGATATTCATATACACACAAAAATGCTAACAATATGAAAGCAGTGGTGCCAACATTTTTGAAAGGGAAATATTTATTATTAACAAAAGAATAAAAAATATAATATTTTCAAAAAAACATTGAAATTTTATAAAATAAATATAAATTTCTTCTAATGTATTAAAAAAAGTTAGTTTAAATTAAATCATTACCAAACAATATATGTATGTATTTATAAAAATGTATGTATTTATATGCTGACGGTCTAAATACAAAAAACACTAAAAATAGTAACAAAATCACCAAGTTGGTTTTTTGGTTATTATTTTAATAACAGCTGATACGATCTTACAGAAAAACTAACTACAATATAACAGCATTCAGAACGGCACAGAACAGAAACATTACAGAACGCAAATACTAATGGAGCCTTAAGTCATTACAATGTTCGCTTACAAATAGGGACTCAAATCATATCACATGTGCATATTTTTTGAGAATATTTGAAAGTTTTCAAGAAGGCATCAATTTGTATTAGATTTTAATCAACAAAAATTTAATCAATACAACCTTACGTAATAATGGATATATTGCTAACTTAATATGCTCATTAAAATTGGCTATTGGTTCGACGGATTCTTTGGTATCAGGAATCTATCGATTTTGGCAATTTTTGGCAGCAAAAATTTGATGACGAGGAATTTTTGGCAGAGAAAAAGGCAGCGACAATTTGTTAATTTTCTTGCTTCAGGTAATTTGAGTAATGTAGAAAAATGCTTTGTGTGTTGTATTGTGTGGAATTGATTTTGTTTTTTTATTTCATTAGTTTTGTTGTAGTATTGTGTAGAGATTTTTAATACAGTTTTAATAGGAGGGTTTATTTTCATTTAATTAGTCTGCATTAGGGTATACAATTTTAATTATAGGGAAGATTAATTTTCGTGTGACTTGTAAATTTGTAAGATGATTTTTTTTTTCAAGAATTTGTGAGAGAAAATTTAGATTTGAGTTTCATATTTTTTTGTAAATTGTGTTGTTTGGTTTGTTTTCCTCTCTTTGAGTGTGAGTTGTTTTAATGTATTAATGTAAAACACCACCTTGAGTGTTTTTTTTTCAAATTAAATATATTTTGGAAAATATTTGAGTAGAAATCATCACTTAAAAATATAATTACACAGTTCAAATATATAAATGTAATCATTAGGGTATTCAATCGATTAACCGTTAATCGGTTAACCGATTAATTTTGAACGGTTAACTGTTCGAATAATTTAAAATTGCCGATTTTCAAATAACAAATAAACCGATTAATTTGTGTCGATTAACCGATTAACCGAAATTCCTTTTTTTTGCACTTTAACATATTTTTTTGTATTTATTTTTCCATTTCAATTCAAATACAAATTTGAGATTAACATTATATATTTTTTTGTATTTATTTTTCCATTTCAATTCAAATACAAATTTCAGATTAACATTATATATTTTTTCGAACATCCAATGAAAATGTTTAATGAGAATAATAACTGACATATTTTGTTTGCATTTACATGTACAGAACTTAACGAAACTATCAAAAGTATTCAATATCTAAAACAATACAAAAAGGACACCAATGGTATAACGAAAGATTTGACATGCTTAGAAAAAAACTAAAAAAAAACTGAGATATTGGATATTCTTTATCATGCTTTCGATTTCTCCAAAATCGACAATCAGCGAGAGAGTTTTTTCAAGTCAAGTTTTATTAAAACTAAAGAAAAAAATCGTTTAAAAGCACTGTGGTTCCAAATCAAAATCTAGGTGGACAAAATTATGAAAATCGGTATCTTCAGAATTTGGAAAAACTAAGTTTTTTCGGAAGCTGACAATCTGCTCTCCTCCAATACAAATAGGTTTTTCAATTGAACATTTCATTTTCTCGACAGAAGCGCCAGAAGTTCAACATATTTTGAATCATATTTTCGTTAATTATACCCTTCAGCTTCGTGAGAGGGTATATATAAGTTTGTCATTCCGTTTGTAATTTCTACATTTTTCATTTCCGACCCTATAAAGTATATATATTCTGGATCCTTATAGATAGCGGAGACGATTAAGCCATGTCCGTCTGTCTGTCTGTCTGTCTGTCTGTCTGTCTGTCTGTCTGTCTGTCTGTCTGTCTGTCTGTCTGTCTGTCTGTCTGTCTGTCTGTCTGTCTGTCTGTCTGTCTGTCTGTCTGTCTGTCTGTCTGTCTGTCTGTCTGTCTGTCTGTCTGTCTGTCTGCCTGTCTGTCTGTCTGTCCGTCTGTCTGTCTGTTGAAATCAATTTTCTGAAGGCCCCAGATATCTCCGGGATCCAAATCTTCAACAATTCTGTCAGACATACTTTCGAGAATTTTGCTATTTAAAATCAGCAAAATCCGTCCATAAATAACGGAGATATGAGCAAAAATCCGAGACAACCTCTGAAAATTTCATCAAAAAACACAATGTATTGCATGCTTTGACAAAAAAACAACAAAACGTATGGTTGGATGTGCAAGCTTTGCGTATTTTGTTTTTTGTTTGTGTTTTGTTTCTTTTGGCGTTGTTGTTGTTTTTTATACAACTAAACTTTTGTTTGGTTGTGTGTTGGTTTTTTTGACAAAAAATCAACAAATCGTATGTTTGAATGTGCATGCTTTGCGTATTTTGTTTTTCTTTTGTGTTTTGTTTCTTTTGGCGTTGTTGTTTTTTATACAATTAAACCCAGCGGGAAAAAGATGCAGTAAAGAGGCCTTCCTAAAGGCCTTCTTTTGCAGACACAAGGACTTCAGACGCATTGCAAAATCATTTCAGTTTTACACGGCGTGTCATTGCGAGCCAAGGCCTTGCACACTCGCTGCTCTTAGAGGGCTGAGAGAAGGCCTACTTAGGAAGGGCTACTAGAAGGCCTACTTTGCAAAGTCTTCTAGAAGGCCTAATTGGGAAGAGCTATTAGAAGGTCTACTTTGGAAGGGCTATTCGCAGGGCTGCTATATGGTCTTATGCCTGTATAAAAACCTGTTATTACTGATATAATGAAAGGCCTGTAGGGGAATGTCATATGGCATGCCTAGAATGGTAGGACTACTGCAAAGCCTGCAAAGAATGCAAGGTCTTATGGAAGGGCTACATGAGAGGCCTAATAAAGTGCCTAAAAGAGAAAAACAGCATTAGAATAAGGCATCAAAGGACGGCCTATGAAAAGTCGTGCATTTTCAAGTTTTATAGAACGTCTACAATGGAAGACCTATTTAAAGTCTTATTAGAAGATCTAAAATAAAAATAAGAATTAAAATGAAGTTGTTTGTTTAATTTTTTGAAACATGATAATTTCTGATTACATACTTAAAAACAACAAAAATAAATAAGAAGCCACATCAAGCAATTTATTGTTGTAAATTTTGTAAAGAGAGTTAATCAAAGAGATGCAGAGTATTTTATTTTTTGATGTAGACTATTTTTATTTAACCACTTGTTATTAGAAGGGGATTCATAGGCCTTCTTGAACACCTTCTAAGAGCAGGCAGTGTGGAATGAGTATCGGATCTTTTAGAATGTGTAAGTATGCCTTTTAGAAGGCCTACAAACTGAAGTCCTATCATTTTTTCCCGCTGGGAACGTATGTTTGGATGTGTGTTGGTTTCAGTGGCTTGCGTATTTTGTTTTTGTTTTTTCTTTTGGTGTTTTGTTTCGTTTGGCGTTGTTGTTGTTTTTTGTGTTCTTGATAAATTTAGGATGCTGTACGCTGAAAGTGGGCAATGTACATACATACCTATATACTAATTATAAAAAATAATAATGCATCCACAACAAAGGTGAAGGGTATATAAGATTCGGCATAGCCGAATATAGCACTCTTACTTGTTTTTTCTAATATTTTACTGCTTTACTAAATTAGATATATCTCAATGGTTTTACCATATAGAAATTCATAATTCAAAACATAGATAAACATTGATATAGGCTTTTATTAAATGTATATCTTATATAGTACTTTAAACTTGGTTCTCAAATATACTGATATTTTTTTTTTTTTCTAAGAATGTTATATAGCTTGCCAAAAAAAAAGATCGTCGAAGCCCGTCCAATGACTAAATACATCATTTAAAGAAACTTTTGGGGAATGTCTCTGTAAAAAAATTGTAGCCGCCAGCACCCGCCGAAATACTTTTTTTTAATTTTTACGGAATGGAATTTTTAGAAATATTTCTTTATTTATTATTTATTTTTATATATCTAGACCCTACTATAACTTGAAAAAAGTTTATATTGATCTTTTAAAGATTTTTTTTGGAATCGGAGATACCAATTCTATATAAAAATATCGCCAAATAATTTTGTCCACCTAGCTTTTGATTTGGAACCACAGTGCAATGGTATAACGAAAGATTTGATATGCTTAGAAAAAACTAAAAAAAAACTGAGATATTGGAGATTCTTTATCATGCTTTCGATATCTCCAACATCGACAATCAGCGAGAGAGTTTTTTCAAGTCAAGTTTTATTAAAACTAAAGAAAAAATCGTTTAAAAGGAAAAAATTAAATTATATTCTTTTTTTAAAAGATTATTTCAGAAGATCTCACTAAAATCCTAAAATAAAACTCAAATGTATATCCCTCCGACGGTTGAGGAGAAGTTGCCCTTATACGAAGGGACCTTTAGGGAATTTTATATGAAAACGCATTTTTTAAACATATTTTTTGTATTGATTTATTATTATTTACTAATTATACATGTATAATGAATGTTAGAAAAAAAATTTTCTTTTATACATATATAACATTATTAATTTTGTATGAGTTTTATATGAAAAAAACTATTGTTGAAATTTCAGTGCAAGTACCTTGTTTTCACACGTTCCCATAAAATTTCCTTGGAATACATGTGGGGGCGGGTATACTTCCCATGGACCATCAAGGAGTAATTTCAGTTTGAAAATGAAAAAGGTCCCACAAAAATTCGTGGTTGTATTTTCAATTTAAAATTAAAATAGCCATTATTCGGTTAATCGAATAATTTTAAATTAACCGAATAAATCTAAGCCACGATTAATTATTTGCTCGGTTAACCGATTAAACCAGAACCCCGATTAATTGAATACCCTAGTAATCATTCATTCTAAAAACTCCACGAATATGAGCATTGCAAAAGTTACAAATGCGGCTTTTAATAAATTGAAGACAAAACCATATATATCCACTAAAGATTTACAGTCATCAAAACCACATAAGTTTTTATCATTGTTTCGTCATAGGACCAAATATGGAAACGTTGTAATTAGAGAACTTGAAGATGCATTTTTATACCTCCCAAAACAATACAACAATATGAATGATAGCGTGCTTGAAGGAGTTGCTACTGAAAAATTTATACTAACGAAGAAGTTGGAAAACAACAATAACGTTTTAGAATTGGAAGAGTCAATCCCCGCCGCTGAAAAGGATAAGGATTTTGATGAAACCTTTTTCATTCCTAATTCTCAACCTTTTTTAGTTGGGAATCACCAAAAGTATCTAGAATTAATTAATATTTTACATTAAATAAAAAAAAAATATTCTAGGACACCAAAAGTATCTAGAATTAATTAATATTTTACATTAAATAAAAAAAAAATATTCTAGGTGTAAATATATGTAAACAAATTTATATAAATATTCAATTTAAATAAAAAATTTGTTCATTCAATCTAAAAATATTGTAGTAGTTAGTCGAATTCAAAAAATGTTTAAAAAAATTCTTATATTTTTAAATGATTTTGATGATTTCATTTTTCCTGAGCATAAAAAATTGGTAGATGACTTTTTAATTTTGGATAAAAGACGGAATCACGATGAGATGATAAATTCAATGTATGGTGTTCATTATACAAGTTGTCCATGGTCGAGGAATGATGCTACTGAGGGTCCGGATAATTGTAGTTGTATGATGTATAATAAACTAAAATGCAATGTAGAGAATATAATGAACAAATATTATTTGTTATCAAAACGTATATAAAACTTTATAGTTGTATTTATTATTAAAAAAAAATTATCTAATAGTTTATTAATATAAGTAAATTTTGAAGAAATGAAATGATTTGAAAATAAATGTTGTATAAAAATTATTAAACTTTGTTTTATTTTTATTATTACCTGATTAAAGCACACAATTTCTTAATATTTTCTTTGAAATGTAAATATCAAACTATTGCTGGTTATTAACTTCTGCTTCTCATCAAATTGAACGTTTATTAATTTCACATATATTATAGAATTTAAATTCACTTATTTAAAATCATTTTTATTTAAAAAAACCAAAAAAAATAACTGCAAAAATTAAAAACTAAAAAAGTGTGAAAATTTACATAAACTATAATTATTTATACATTACCAACATTTAAAAAACAATACTATTTAAAATGGTTGCTTCCTTCAAGTGTTCCGAATGTCTAAAATCTTTCTCCAGCATAGAATTTCTCCAATTGCATGAAAGGACTCATGCATCAACTTCCAGGAGTAAAGTAAACCCATCACCAGTGGTTGTGATGAGAACAAAGAGCGCATTTAAATCGAGAGTTGTAACTCTCTCATATAAATGTGCTAATGAGGAATGCCTAATACCTGAGGTATTTTTAAAAGAATCATATGAGGCATTTAGGAGCGAAGTTAGCTACTTCCTTAAAATACACAATGCCTTAAAATTCAACATAGAGCTTAATGGAGTATATGCTAAGCCAAATTTGGATGATTTGGAAAATACACCATTGGAAATAAAAACATTCCAAACTAAAATGGTTCGAATTTATGAAATTGGAGAATTTGAGGAAACCTTTACAAATAAGATGGAAAGTATTGTTAAAAAAACAGAAGAGTTCCAGGAAAAGGATAGTTGTTGGACTCTAGTTCAATTGATAAAAGTTGAACTAAATCTGAATAAATACGCTCCACTGAAAGGATCCAGTTTCATACCTCTTCCCAAAAAACTGCACTTAAAAAAAGCATGTATAAATATCAAAAATCAGGATGAATTTTGTTTTAAATGGGCTATAATTTCAGCAATTGGTGGTGTAAAAAAAAGCTCATCTTCCGTGTAAATATAAAGTAAATATTAGAGCAAACATTATTAATCTAAATGGACACAATATAAATTTTAATGGGTTATGCTTCCCATTAAAAATTAAAGATATACCTATTTTTGAAAAAAATAATGCAACATTTAGCATTAATGTTTTCGGATATGATTCCGAAAAGGATTTAGTGGTTGGACCTCACTATAAAACGCATCAAACAAAATCAAACCACATCAATCTGATGTTTCTACAATCAGCCAGTGGGGATAATTCACATTATGTGTGGATAAAAGTTATGTCTAGGTAAGTTTAATAATATAAATAAATATAAATACATACATACAGTTTGTCAAGAAAATGTTTTGACATAGTGAAAATAATTTTTGTTTTGGCTTTCATTATTAAAAAAACAACATTCGTTTAATTTTTACTATTTTTGTTTATTAATTCATTTTAAGCTATATATTAATTAACAAATAACGGTAAGGAGAAAAAATCACAATGTTAAGATTAAGAAATAGGATCAAAAAACAAAAGAAACTCCAGAATTTTGTTGTCAAGAAAATGTTTTTACATACTAATATAACATGAAAAAATCTTTAATTGAATGATGATCAATATTTTGTGTGGCCACCATTTGCATCAATCACGGCTTGCAAACGCCGTTTCCTCGAATAAATTAAGTTTTTCACATATTCTGCTGGTATTTTATTCCATTCCTCCAAAATTACAGCTCTTAACTCACTTTGGTTTTTGGGGTGCCTTTTGGCAGTACTTTTTTTCAGATAAGTCCATAAATTTTCAATTGGATTTAAATCCGGACTCTGAGCAGGAGTGTCCAGTACCTTACCGCAGTTGTAGAGAAGCCACGTCCTAACCAAAAGAGCCTTATGTTTAGGGTCATTATCTTGATAAAATTTGAAATTCGGCTTCCTATCAGTATAAAATCCAAATTTATTCGCGCTGTTAACTAAATGATGCTTTAATATATCCAGGTATTGATTCGCATCCATGGTGTTCTCAATAAATCACATTTCTCCAACTCCCTTACTAGATATGCACCCCCAAACCATTACCGAAAGTTTTCCAAATTTTACAGTTGGAATTATGTTTCGACTTTCCAATGCTTTTAAGGGTTTTCTCCATACTCTATTAGGTCCATCATTATAGAAAAGCATCATTTTGGTTTCGTCGCAAAATATAACACCATCCCAGTAGTTGTCAGGTTTTGAAATATGCGTTACAGCAAAAGATAATCGCCTTTCTTTATGTTGTATTGTAAGCAATGGTTTTTTTCGAGCTACTCTGGATGAATAGTCGTTCTTTTTCAAAACTTTCCTTACCGTTTCGTGAGAGACTGTCACGCTACATTCTTCTTTTAGTTCATATGCAAGCGTCCGTATAGATACAGGGTTTTCGTCTACCTTCCTTCTTAAAACACGCTCTGTTCTTTCCGAAATCTTACGTGGACGGCCAGTTGGGAGCTTCAATGACAGTCTATTTTCGTATTCAGCGCGATTTAAAATATTGAATACTGTTTGCCTTGTTATTGAAAACATTTCAGATATTTCTTGCACAGTTTTTCCAATCTGGTGGTTATAATATACTAACTGAATCACTTCCATGGATGTTCTTTTGCCAGGCATTTTAAATTCTCGAAAATTTATCGTTTTTAGTAATAAAAAAACAAAACTTTGATTAAGTCAATCAATGGTTACTTGACTAAAAAAAAATAACTTTTTAAAAAATTATATTCTAGCGGAAATAAAAAAACACACAAAAAAGATATTGTAAAAACATTTTCTTGACAATAAAATTATGGAGTTTCTTTTGTTTTTCGATCTTAATTCTTAATCTTATGTTTTTGGTTTTTTCTCCTTGCAGTTATTTATTAGTTAAAATATAGCTAAAAATTAATTAATAAACAAAAATAGTAAAAATTAAACGGATTTTCTTTTTTTAATGATGAAACTCAAAACAAAAACTATTTTCACTATGTCAAAACATTATCTTGACAGACGGTATATGATTTTTAAAAAAATTATATATTATTTTTAGATTAATCAAAGCTTGTTTGAGCTCTGCTTGGAAATATGAAGGAAGCATTTTCATATGTAATGATTGCTTACAATTTTTCGTCATATGATTGCCATTTATTTGTGAAAGAGCTCAATAATATTGACGATGGCCCCATTAACATTATCCCCCTTAATAAGGAATTATATATATCTCTATCGAAAACTATAAAAAGTGATAACGGGGATAACATTGAAATTAGGTTCCTAGATCTTTTTAGGTTTATGCCATCAAGTTTAGATGGTTTAGTAAAAAATTTGACAGAAAATGAATTAAAAATTGTTAAAGGTTTTTATTCAGAAGACGAAAGTAAATTCAATTTATTAATAAGAAAGGGCGTATTTCCATACAATTATTTAAATTCTTTAGAAAAACTCAAAGAAACTTGTCTGCCAAGCATACATGACTTCTATAATAAACTAACTGATTCAGTATGTTCTAAAGAAGATTATGCACACGCGCAAGAAGTATGGAGTAAGTTTGAATGTAAGACAATAGAAGATTATTTAATGTTGTACTTAAAAAGTGACGTCTTATTATTAGCAGACGTGTTTGAAAATTTCAGGTTAGTCTGTAAAAGCATTTATAATTTGGATCCATGCCATTATTATACAGCACCTGGCCTATCTCGGGATGCTATGTTAAAAATAACAAACATAAAATTGGACTTGCTTACTGACATTGAAATGATTTTATTTATACAAAAGGGAATTAGGGGTGGAATAGTTCAATGTTCTCAAAGACATTCCATAGCCAACAATAAATATCTCTCCGATTATGATGAGAAACGCCCATCTAAATACTTAACATATTTGGATGCAAATAATTTATATGGTTGGGCTATGTCTGAAGCTTTACCAGAGGGTAATTTTGAATGGGTTACAGATATTGATAATTTTTCTTTGGAAACAATTCCAACTGATTCGGATATTGGATACATATTAGAAGTTGATTTAATTTATCCAATAGAAATCCATGATTATCATAATAATTTACCCTTCTGTAGTGAAAACAAAACTCCTCCCAATTCCAAAGAAAAAAAATTACTCATTGATTTAAATAATAAATATGATTATGTAATTTACTTTAAAAATTTACAACAATGTTTAAAACATGGTTTGAAATTAAGTAAAATTCATCGAATATTAAAATTTAAGCAATCCAGTTGGCTAAAAAAGTATATTTCATTAAATAATTTCCATAGGACGAATGCAAAAAACACATTCGAAAAAAATTTCTTTAAATTACTGAATAATGCGGTTTATGGAAAAACAATGGAAAACGTTGATAAACGTAAAACCATTAAAATAGTCAGTAAATGGGAAAATGTTGGTAAAAGACTTGGAGCTCGTGCTCTTATTGCTAAGCCAGAATTTCATTCCTATAGCGTATTTGAAGAAAATATGCTAGCAATCGAACTGAATAGAAGTTATTCATTTTATAATAAACCAATATATCTAGGTTTTACAATTTTAGAATTATCAAAGTGGAAGATGTATGAATTTCACTATGATTATATTGTGCCTAAATATAAAACCAAAGCACAGCTTAATTATATGGACACAGATTCATTCATTTACACAATAGAAACGGATGATTTCTATAAAGATATATTGAATGATATCGATACATCTGAATATGAAATTAATAACCAATTTGGTATCCCACAAAAGAATAAAAAAGTGTTAGGGATGATGAAGGATGAAAATAATGGCATAATTATGAGTGAATTTGTGGGTTTAAGAGCAAAGATGTATTCATTTAAAACAGAAGATTTAAAAGAAACTAAAAAAGCTAAGGGTGTCAAAAACAATGTAGTTAGAAATTTAAGTCTATCAGACTATAAAAATTGTTTGTTTAATAAAAAAGTATATTATAGCAATATGATTGTCTTCAAGTCAAAATTACATGAGTTGTACACAGCACATATAAATAAAATTAGTTTAAGTTATTTAGATAATAAACGTTTCATATGCAATAATAATATTAATACCCTAGCTTGGGGTCATTATAAACAACAATTTTTAATAAATAATGATGAAGATCATTTTATGTTAGATTTAGATGAAAAAACGAAAGAAAATTGCAAAGAAATATTCATGAATGATGAAGATGATTTATTGAAAGAAATAGATACAATAAAAGAGTCATTCATGAATGATCAAAATTGCGATGAATATTTTATGGAAATAGAATATTAAGATTTTTTTTATATAAACAAACAAACAAATTATTGTTATTTATTTAATAAGACCTTAAATGTATAAAAAATGCTTATATTTTAATCATTAAATGTGTTTTATTTTTTAAATATTTTTCCATTGTGCATTTTCTATTTCATAATCTAACTTTTTACGATTTCTAGTTAGTCGAGGAGAATATTGGTATGGTAAAGTTGATTGCTTCAAATCTTTGTGTTTTTCATCCTTTGACAATATTCTTATTTTTGGTGTTCCATTATTTGAAAAATGTTTAAGTCGTTTAGCTACTGAAGAGGCAGAAGTAGGATTCAGTTTTTGAACTGTTGTATCCATATCAATTTCATCATAATTATCATTAGCATAAATGTCCTCAGGTAAATTTATATTGGATTGTGTTGCTACACTACTTGACTCTGGTTGCATTGTTTGAGTTTCAATATGTTTCTTATATATTTTCCTTGTTTGTCTTTCATTATCACGTAGGTTATTCAATTTCGAACTTTTAGTTTGATGAGAAGAAGGTATTTGGCTTCCAATTAAATATTTGGCTAATTCTTGTTTAATGTAATACCATTTATTAATATCTTTTAGTGTGTGTGAACCATATAATGGTAGTAGTTTTCGATGTAGAAAATCAGAATCCGAATATTTAATTTTAAATTTATCGTAAGTTGATGGATTAAGAACTATTAATTTGGATAAATTATTTGACATTTTCTAAAATTTTTCCAATAACTCCACTTAAAACTGATGAAATAATAATTGGTAGAAATCCTCCTTTTTGAATTAGATGTTTCCTCTTTTGTTTCATTGAGGTTTCTGGTGAACAAACTTTTCTAATTGGTTTTATTTTGTCAAGAACTGATTTATTGATTTTATGGTGCTCATTAATTATATTAAAAAGTATTTCATTTATTGTTTTAATAACAACATCATCAACATATTTAAGTATTGCATTTCGTAGCTTAGAATCTGCTTTCTTAAGAACATAAAGAATATGTTTGTTCTCCTTCAACAGTTTTAGGTTCGAGGTCATTGTTTATATTTGCAAATATTAAATAGTGATTTTTATTGAAAATTTCAGTTCTGAATCTTAATGCGTTGTGTATTTGTTGAGTAAGATCTATTAATAAATAACAATGGGCTTGTTGCGTACAGCTATTATATACATCAACGAGAGCTTTTGAGTTTTCTGGGTATACTTGTCGAGCTAAATATTGAAATTGTAACTTATCCCTAGGATTTTTAAACATAACGATATATTTTGAGTTTAAAGAAATATCTCTGGAATAAGCACCTTTATGAAAAATGTTTTGTGTTACTAAAATCACAGCTAAATTTCTATGATGAAATCCCTTAGTAAAAAGTACACACACTTTTTTATTAGATGATTCAAGCATTAAATCATCCAATATTATTAAAGCCGATTCATTTTCAGCAGTAGCAAAATCCTCTGGAATACCTTCAATAAACTCTACATTGTTAATTCTCGGAAGTGATTTTTTTTCAGCAAAACACCAAATAACTCGATCTATGTTTTTAGATATTAAATGTTGATTTTTTATCAAATTCATAATAAATGTAGATTTCCCACAACCAGAGGGACCACAAATCATCATAGTGAATGGATATATAAACTGTTGAAACATGTTTACACTTTAGTACACATCATTTAAATGAAGTGAAGCATTAACATTCTATAATTATAAATATGAGTAAAAAAATTCTTGTTAATGAACTACATCGTCAAGCGAGAAAGAACTTTCAGCGTCGACGATTTATTCAAAAGGGTATTTTAGATACATGGCAGATTGACTTAGTGGAAATGATACCATATGCAAAATTTAATAAAGGTTTTAAATATATGCTTACTATAATTGATGTATTTTCAAAGTATGCAACTAAAACAGGAATAGAAATTTCAAAAGCATTAAAAAATATCATAAAATTGAACAAAGGAAAATCTCCCAAAAATATCCATTCTGATCAAGGAAAAGAATTTTATAATATCAACTTTAGAACTCTTATGAAAGAATATAAAATTAACCATTACCACACTTTTTCAAGTATGAAAGCATCATATCATCGTTCAATAAAAACAACACCAGTTAATAATAACCAATCCTATAACCTATCAACTTGTAGATTTTAATAGAAATATAATTAAAGGTTGTAGCACTTCATACTTATTTTATATACTTTTATTTAATCATTTTATTATTTTGAACCATATTTGAATTTAACGTTTATTTTAAAATACAACTCTGTATAAATTTATGTCACTTTATTTTATCTTTTATTTTTAAATGCAACTCTGTGTAAAGACATACTAATATTTGAATTTAACGTTTACTTTACATGCAACTCTATGTTTATTTAAGTACTATTCAAAATCAACTCTGTATATAATTATTATTATTTGAATTTAGTACATATTTTGACAACAATGTAAATGTAGAGAATTGCTATAAAAGCAGCATCACTTGTGTGAATGAGTTGAGTAGCATTCTTACCTTCAACCAGTAAAGAACATTGTCCGACTTATTAAAGTACCGGGCGTGCCTTTACTGTTGACCAAGAAATAAATCTACTTGTTTTTTGAGTAGCATTCTTACCTTCAACCAGTAAAGAACATTGTCCGACTTATTAAAGTAAATCTACTTGTTTTTTTGAAATTATATAAATAAATTGTGTTTTCTTTAGCTAAAAGTGTGTTGTTTTCATGAACACATACAATCTTAGAAACAAGATTGTTCCATTGGCACCCAACTTAGTGGCTTCGAATAAATCCAAAGCCGAGGAAGACAACAAAAAGGCTGTCGTAGAGGACGAGGCCTGTGGAAACAACACAACATCATCTATAAAAGGTGAATTTAACAACAAAACGGCTATCGTACAGAACGAACCCGTAACAACTTTAACCAACGAGGACAACATGGCAACATTTTCCGCTGAACAATTCCAGCAGATTTTAGCGGCTATGGGTGGTAACAGCAGAGGCGGTTCATTTACCCAATGCACAGCGCGCTATAAAGGGCAGAGAGATCCCGCTGCTGTTGAAGAATTTTTGGCTGCTGTTAGCGTCTACAAAGATATTGAGAAAATTTCCGATGCGGATGCTATACGTGGAATGCCCATACTGCTTGAGGACTATGCGGCCACGTGGTGGATTGGTGTAAAAGAGACAGTGCACAGTTTTGAAGAAGCTAAAACTCTCATTCGTACAACATTTTCACCACCAATACCAGACTGGCGCATTTTTTCAAATATTTTCGAGCCAAAACAACAGAAGAGAGAACCAACAGACAGTTTCATCTGTAAAAAGAGGCTTCTGTTTTCTCAATTGAAAGTGCCTGTGACAGAAGAGGTGCAAATCAACATTATGTATGGTCTGTTGAACATGAGCATTCGGGAACGAGTTCGCCGTGAGAGCATACGAACATTTAGCGACCTCATTGCGGCAAGCAGAGAGGCAGAAATGTTTTTAACAGAATCTTGCCCGACAAAAAGTAATGCAGACATAAAACTGGAAGATACCTCCATCGACCGCTGTCGTTTTTGCCGCATGAAAGGCCACACTATTGAAAGCTGTTTCAAGAAAAAAAAACGTGATGAGCAACAGGCCAAGCAACAGATAGGTGACGAGCAGCAAACGAATCGACAGAAACAAGTGAGTCAACCACACACAAATTTGGTAAGAAAACCAAGTTTTTCATGTTATGGTTGTGGTGCTCCAGGAGTGTACCGAGCAAATTGTCCTACATGCAGTAGCCACACAAAGGAAAGCCCTCAATATCTGTCTTTTAATTCCCATTAAGTGACCATTATTGGTCACTCATTGCCTACAACACATATCGAGATTTTTGGTCTAAAGGGAGAAACAATTTTCGACTCCGGTGCAAAGACAAGTGTCGCTAGCCTGAATTTGAAAAGATCCTGACGCAAAATGGTTGTGTATTTCAAGATGTGCGTGCAGAGGTTACTTTGGCCAACGGGTCCACAACTACTGGAAATGTAATGCATACAATTTGTGATGTGGTGATTGGCGATAGAGTTAGAAAAATCAGACTAGTGTATCTTCCAGGCACTAAGAGATTTTTTGGAACAGGCTGGAATTGTCCTAAACATGGCGCAAAGGTGCTGGTATTTTGAGGATGAGCCTAAGACCAAATTCCTGTTCACAAATCCACTTGAAGTTTTTAGTATGGACCTCAACAGCAATGAATATTCTCCATGTAGTAAGGCTATGAAGGAAGTTTCCAAATTCATCAGCTTCGTTGAAGATAAGAGGAAAATTTCAAAACTTTCGAATACACCAAAAGGTTCGAATGATTACTCACCATACTCTATTCAGAATATCTTTCGAGATGCAATACCTATTGGGGAGAGGACACCTAGTGAGATTTCTACATTATTCGCACCCCCAATTAAAGTCCGAAAATCCGACCAAGACGCTTACTTGGCTGAGATTTTTATGCCTTTATACTCATTGGATATCCACCTTTTAAAAGATTCCGATGGTATTGGGTTAACGGAAAAGGAACGCGAAGACTTGCACAAGCTACTGATATCCCACGAGAATGTTTTTGAGGAACCAGTGGGAGCTACACCATTTGCTGTTCATCGCATCCACACTAAAAGCCATGATCCAATTGCTACACCTCCATATCGTTTATCACCCACTAGGAAACAAGCTCTGAAAGACGAAATCTCCAGAATGCTAAGACTGGGAGTTATTGTCGAATGCCAGTCACCTTGGGCAGCACCAGTGGTCATCATTCCGAAAAAAACTGGTGGAATACGTGTATGTATAGACTACCGCGAATTTAATGCTATCACTGAACCAGACCGTTATCCATTACCGAGAATGGATGACATTTTACATGAGGCGAAGGCTACCAGCTTTATGTCCACACTGGATCTCCAATGTGGTTATTGGCAAATAGGAGTCCATCCAGATGATCAGGATAAGACAGCATTTGTGACACCATTTGGAATGTACAAATTCTCCAGAATGCCGTTTGGGCTGCGAAATGCTCCAGCCACGTTCCAGCGTCTCATTGATCGAATGAAAACTTCTCTTGGAGATACATTTTATTAGCGTATTTAGATGACATCATCTCCTGCTCGCCCACTTTTGAACAGCACCTCAAAGATTTGGAACACATTTTTCAACGACTTCGAAATTTCGGTTTAAAGGTAAATTTGGAAAAATGTCGATTCGCTTGTAATGAAGTCAAGTACTTGGGTCATGTGCTCACTCCAAAAGGTATCATGACTGATCCCGAGAAGATATCAGCATTACGGCAACGCAAAGAACCTAAAAGTATGAAGGAATTACTCTCATTCTTGCAAGCCTGCTCTTGGTATCGCCGGTTTATACCCTCGTTCGCAGACGTGTCCAAACCGTTAACAGCACTAACGAAGAAAAATGTCGCATGGAATTGGACCGCAGAACAACAAAATGCCTTTGAACAAATGAGAATGTTACTAACATCTGCTCGTATTTTGAAGCAAGCTATAGACAATCAACCCTTTGTATTGAAAACAGATGCCAGTGGTTACGCTCTTGGGGCAGTTTTGCTCCAGGGGGAGGGTGCCCGATGGGCGCTGTTATTGCAACCATTTGATATAAAAATCGAATATAAACCTGGGAAAACTAATGTCATTACCGACACATTATCCAGACCACCATGTGAAGACAATCACAATGAAGCAACCCCTTGTGAAATATGTGTTTTTTCCATTGAACTGCCTAGAAAGAGTTCCAGCGAGATAAGGGATGGTCAACGAAAAGATCCTGAACTAGACGAAATTATTGAATGCTTCGAATCAAACAGTGAGGATATGGTTCATTGGTCCAAAAGAGGTTATGTAATTAACGATGGTGTACTGTATTGCTACGACAATGAAGATTCTGATGATGCTCAACTAGTGGTTCCAATTGATGAAAGGAATGAAATTTTAAGATACTACCATAACGATGGAACGGCTGGCCATTATGGTATAGATAGAACCATGAAGAAGATTACATCCAGATACTATTGGCCGGGAATCCGTAAGGACATCGAAAAACATGTAAAAGAGTGCATAGAATGCCAGAGGTATAAGGCAACAAATTTGAAACCAACCGGTCTATATCAAACTGTGTCCAGTAACCAGCGATTCGAAGTAGTTGCTATAGATTTATTTGGGCCATTGCCCATATCATCAAGAGGATTCCAATGGATTTTTATCGTAGAGGATATTGCCAGTAGATGGGTAGAACTCTTTCCACTTGAAGTTGCTACAGCCGAAGCATGTGCCAAGACTCTGATAGACGAAGTATTTTTACGCTATGGAGTACCTCGCAAAATAATTAGTGACAATGGAGTACAATTTGTCTCCGCTGTCATGCAGAAAGTTATATACTGCTTTGATATTCAGCACATATTAACACCAGTATACCACCCGAAGGCAAACCCAGTGGAACGCAAAAATCGTGACATGAAGGCCCAGTTATCAATTTTAGTGGGAGATAATCATCAACTATGGGATGAAAAACTACCCAGCATTCGTTTTGCAATGAATACCACAGTATGTCAAAGTACCAAATATACAGCTGCTTATTTAACATTCGGACGAGAACTTAGAACACTTGATGATGTCCAACACGATCTCAAGGCAATTATTCAGTCCGAAAACTTTGTGGCTGAAATTACCCCATATCTTCATATCTTAACAGATGTATTTAAAGATGTTAAGGAAAATGTATACAAGCAACAAGATCGTAACAAACGCTACAGTAATATACACAGACGTACTCAACACCCGTTGGAAATTGGTTCCAAGGTATTAGTAACAACCCATGTGTTAAGCAATACCAGCAAAGGAGTTACAGCTAAATTTGTGCCGAAAAGAGATGGTCCTTACGTAATAATAGACAGAAAAGGAACAACTTCATATATAATTGCTCATGAAGACGACCTAACTATACCATTGGGGACTTACCACGCTTCAGCCCTGACACCAGTAGTGGGTCATTCAGATGAAGCCTTACAGCCTGTACAGATGATAAAACGAAGAGGACGCTCACGGAAGACATAGCTGCTGCCTCACCGGGACGTCATCGGCATCAGAGGGGGAGTCTGTAGCACTTCATACTTATTTTATATACTTTTATTTAATCATTTTATTATTTTGAACCATATTTGAATTTAACGTTTATTTTAAAATACAACTCTGTATAAATTTATGTCACTTTATTTTATCTTTTATTTTTAAATGCAACTCTGTGTAAAGACATACTAATATTTGAATTTAACGTTTACTTTACATGCAACTCTATGTTTATTTAAGTACTATTCAAAATCAACTCTGTATATAATTATTATTATTTGAATTTAGTACATATTTTGACAACAATGTAAATGTAGAGAATTGCTATAAAAGCAGCATCACTTGTGTGAATGAGTTGAGTAGCATTCTTACCTTCAACCAGTAAAGAACATTGTCCGACTTATTAAAGTACCGGGCGTGCCTTTATTGTTGACCAAGAAATAAATCTACTTGTTTTTTTGAAATTATATAAATAAATTGTGTTTTCTTTAGCTAAAAGTGTGTTGTTTTCATGAACACATACAATCTTAGAAACAAGATTGTTTCAAGGTGGATTTTATGAAGAGGAATTATTAAAAACAAAAGCTTCAAAAATGTTATTGATAGAAAAAATTTTAAAGCGAAGAGGAGAAAAACTATTTGTAAAATGGCTTGGTTTCGGAAAAGAATATAATTCATGGATTCATCAGAAGGATATTAGTAAATAATATATGTATAACAAACTATATTAATCATTTCTTTTAAATATGGCTTCAAGTACACAAGAAGACGATATTTATGTTACTTTATTAAGTAATAATTCAATGGATATTTATAAAAATACTCCAAACACTTTTACAAATTTGCTAACACAATCTCTAAACGTGGATGATAACTGGGTAGTTGAATTATCAGATATTTCATTTTCGTTACTGGAAAGAAATAATCAAAATATTGCCAAACGTAGAAAACGAAATACTTTAAATGTCGACACAGAACCTACAGTACATGGATAATCAAAAATAGCAAAGCATAGTGCAAATAATGAATATGAAGGCGTTAAGTTAAAATTTCATGAACTCTTAGAAAACTCTGATGATTTTATGATAACAAACCCCAATCTGAATCATAAAACAAAAATTTTTAATAAATTAAATGTTACTCCAAAAAGTAATGTATCCACAGAAAAAAATGATTTAGGTGATAAAAAATCAGATTCTTTAAATAAGTTAAAGAACGATACCTCACAAACAAATTTTAAAATAGAAAAGAAAGATAATAAACATACTAGTAGACATGAATTGGAAAACGTTGAAAAAGATTCAATTTTAATATCAACAAACCACATTATGCAAAACTCTTTAAACAAATTTTCAGATAATATGACACATTATTTTACTAAAGCTTTATCACCAGATATAAATGAAATTGTATTTATTTACACTGATATAATTAAACCACGACATGTGGGTAATAAAAAAACTAAATGTTTAAAAATATTTTCAACATCAACATTGAAAAATTACATTCATTTTAATCGAATTGAATATTTTCCTATTGAATCTTATAACATTAATAATATATCTATAATGATCCGAAATGATGAAGGACGAACAATAAATTTGGATGAATTCTTACCAGTTTATTGTACTCTGCTCTTTAAAAACAAAAAATGTATAAAATAAATGTTCAGTAAAATAATAAATCATTTTTATTGTAACCATGGATGTGTTGTATACAAATTATTATAATAACCAGTCTGGAAATAATGTGCAAAATATTGGTGAAATATATCATACACCAAGGTTTGTGCAATATGGACGTGGTATTGGATCACTGTTTTCATCTCTGTTCTCACACCTAAAACCATTCTTGAGGACAGGATTAAATTATTTAAAAAATAATTAAATTATTTTAATAAGTAAGAAATTTTGGAGGAAATCGGAACAAAACCTGTGAAAGATATTCTATTTAATCAGGGGAGAAAAATGATGAATAATATTAAAGAAGCTACTATTGAAAAAATAAAAACAATGCAGAAAGGTAAAGGGAAGCATATAAAACTTAAACGTTTAAAACAAAAACCTCATAATAAATCCAAACGTTGTAGAGGAAAGAAGTTCAAAGATATTTTTGAAAATTTAAAATGTCGAGATTTGTAGAATGTATGAAAAGTGAATTGGATTTATTTGAATCTCCCCCAATTCAAACTAGTGTAATTAAAACAGAAGAAATATGTTATAATCCAATTGCTACATTGGACAACTCTAGTACTATTGAATTTGTATCATTGGGGAATGGTGAAACATATAGAGACCTTAATAGTATTTATCTCAGATTAGTCGTTGAATTTAAAGGAAGTGGAGGTGTTGTTAATAACATGTTACATTCCATATTTAGGAATTGTACAGTTCATCTTAATAATAAAAATGTATCTCAGCCTGACAACAATTATCACTATAGAGCATATTTCGAAACATTATTAAATTATGGAAATGACGCTACATCTAGAATCGTGTGGTTGGTTTACTGATGTTAATAAAATTAACTCATTAATCGAGAAAGAAAATCCTGGATTAGATAAAAGAAAAAAAATATTTAAAGATGGAAAAAAGGTGGAGCTTTTTGGGAGACTTCATGTAGATGTTGATCTTAAGGTTACATTAAATTTGGAGAAGCCAGAATTTTATATTTTAGAAAGTGGAGAAAAAAATAAATCTCATCTAAGAATACACATCATAATGTATTACAAACCAAAAATGCTATTTATCCATATAAGAGAGTAGAAATTAAGACCTTCACTTTACATCCAGGAAATCACTCATTAACTCTAGATAACGTTATACTTGGACAACTACCAAACTTTTTAATTTTTGGAATGGTATCTAAAAAAGCATATACTGGAGATAGAAAAGAAAATCCATATAACTTTCAACATTTTAATTTATAAAGATTTAATTTGGTTGTTAATGGAGTACAATTTCCCGCACAGCCAATAGAATTTAATTACAACAACGGTGGAATATTAAGCACTCGTGGATATCAAACTCTATTTAAAGGCACTGGAATTCATCATTTCGATAAAGGCCATCAAATTACAAAAGAACTTTTTGATAGCGGTTATTTTCTACTATCATTCGATTTAACACCAGATCATAATAATAACTCAAATTGTGGAAATTTAATAAATCAAGGAACTATTCGAATAGAAGGACGTTTTGGAAAACCAATTACGGAGGCAATTACCTGCTTAGTATATTGTGAATTTGACAGTATAATATGAATTCAACAAATATTTTATACACTTTAAATCCAAATATTATGACTCAAAACAAATTTAAAGGTGTTTTTGCATGCAATAAATTACCAACGAAAGCAGTCACAAAACCATCATTTTATATTGCTAATACTGATCCATCTTATAAACCTGGACAACACTGGGTTGATTTTTACTTTCCTGTAAATAAACCAGCTGAATTCTTCTGCTCTGCAGGTCAACCACCAATTAAACCATTTATTTCATTTTTAAATAGAAATTCCAAAACATTCATATCTGTGGACATTTGACAAAACGGCTTCTTTCTAAAACGTCAACTTTTCAGGAGAGCGAAAAAACTGTAAAAACTACTAACAAAAGTTCTTGTGTAGAAAATCAAAGAAATGTTATATATAAACATTATAGACAAATATCCAATAAACAAATAGCGCTTTTTCTTTTGTTTGAAAGAGCAATAGTTTTCTTTAAAACAGCAACAACAAATTTTAAGCTTTTTTGTCAAATGTATTTTTAGCAAACAAATTAGCTTGTATCATATAAGTCGTTTTGTCAAAATTGTTTTAATTAAATTAGAGTCGGCTTATGTAAAAACAAGTTGTTTTGTGAAATTGAAATATAAAAAAAAAGTCGAAAGAAGTTGATTTGACCAACATATTTCGGTATTATTAAAAAAAATTATTAAATTTTTTCGTTATAATAGCCAAATAATTTATCAAATATAAAAATGTTTCTTTAAAAACAGTAAATATTTGATTAGGTTGAATTTTAATATAAAAATTAACTTTTAAATAAAATAATACTATTATCTTATTATAAGAAGAAAACAGTAAAAAATCATATTTTGCGATTTACTTTGTGAAACTTTATTGAGTTTCTTCTTCGTCAAGATCCAGATAGATTTTAAACGATCTTTATGCTTTAAAAAATGTGTAGATGGGTATTTATCAGTGGCAGCATATCCATCAAATCGCATTTTTTGTTATGTGATACGACTAATGGAGACATGTAACTTCGACCAATTGTGGAATCGGCATCTTTAGACGACGAGAGTTGATGTCTAGCAGCTTAAAAGCCTATCCTGCGTCTAGTGATGATTTGTATTGCAAAACTCCAGGTTTACTTTACTCGTACTGCATCCATCGAACCTATTTTCACTAAAATTTTTTACCTGAAAAAGATATATGTATGTAAGTAGTAAAAAGTTAATATATAATGTAGCCTATAAATAAAATTATTTTTATAAATACCTGAAATGTTGCATTTCCTCCATGTGTATCTATCTTTCATCAGACCAATAAAATCTAAAAAATTGTTTTTGTTTAATTCATGAACGATTTGTAGCCGTTATTAAATTTACCCAGTCGTGTGTATGGTATATTGAAAAGGATGAATTTTTCTTAATTTTTTTCAATTTGCTCATGCACTGTATCAAACTCAAGATGCAACACAACTAGAAATGTATAGTCAATCCATTCACATCATCGAAATTTTTGGCAATCAAAGTATTTTCATCACTTGAACCATATATTTAGCCAAAGATTTTTCTAGTTTATGGTCTTTGGTCGAAAACAAAGACATATTTACGTGTTCTTTTTTTCACATTATTGGCCATAGCCTCAAGTTTTTTACTTCATTCATTTATACGAATTTTAATTTATTTTTATTTATTCTAGTATTAAGTAGCAAAACAGCTTCTTTTCTTCTGTTTTCCATTTTTAAAAGCACTTATGTTAAGATAAGACTTAACTTTTTTAAATTTTCGTTTTTGTAAAAGAACCTCTGTCGATACAAGACGTTTTGTCAAAACGAAAACTCGCGATCAACTGATTTAAAAATCTACTTGTCTCAGACAAGTGGTAGGTTTTTCAATCTTTGCTTTCGACAAAACGACTTCTTTCGAAAGAAGCTGTTTTATCAAAAAATAATTGTTAATAAAGTGCTAAAACTAAATAGAGATAGGCTGTTTTGTCAAAAGGCAGTTACTAGTTTTTTTAAAATGATTTGAATTCTATGAGAGAAGTTGTTTTGTCAAATTGAAATTGGGGAAAAACCTGAAAGAGGTCGTTTTTTCGATTGCGTATCTTATGTTCTAAAAGTCATATAAATACGGCGATAAGACCAAAAGAAGCGCATTCAAATTTTATATTTACTACAAAAATCCTGTAAAATTGTCTTATCTCGAGAGAAGTCGTTTTGTCAAATGTCCACAGATATGCAATAAAAGACGAATACAAAGCGAGTCTTCAATTTTATGTGGTGTTTATTGTTGTATTTTTATTTATTTAAGATGTAAAAATATATCTTTTAAAAAAATTTTAGATATATTCAATTATTTTAATTTATATGAAAATGATATATTAGTCTTAAGTTTATTTAAGAATATTTATAGATAAAAAGATATATAAAAAATAAATAACAATGAATAAATAAATATTATGTTGGTTTTATTTCCATTTTCCTTTCAAAATCTAATAAGGCATCTAAAAGTAGTTTGTCGTTGCCATCATAAAGCGACAGGAATAGTGGAAGATCGATGGGGGGAAGGATAAGAACCTCCATTATTTCAATGACATCCTTTTTTGGTGTTATGATTTTTTCGTCTTCCCAGTTGTATTCATTTTGATTTTTATTGGTTGTTATTTATTGAATTGGTAATTAAACAATAAAAGGTTTTACACCCATTTATGTTTTATTCGTGTTGTTTTCGAGTATTTCTTGAAATTAACCTTGACCATACACAACAAAATTAAACAAAGTATTTTGTTACATCTTAAGGTTAATAAACTTTGAACATAAACAAAATATGTAAATATATACTTTGACAATTTTTCATAGTTGAAACTATGTATGTAAAAAATTGCTAACTAAACAATATCAATTCCACACAATACAACACACAAAGCATTTTTCTACATTACTCAAATTACCTGAAGCAAGAAAACAAAAATTAACAAATTGTCGCTGCCTTTTTCTCTGCCAAAAATTCCTCATAACAATTTTTCAATATTCCTCTTCTCTGCCAGTTTAGAGGAAACAATTTCTCTAAATCGGGCCAGAAACGCTATATTTATACTACTCAGAAAATATAGCTCTTTTAAAGTATATAATGAATTTTCAATATTGAAATGAAATGGAAATTTTAGATAGTTCAAAATTCATTAACTTTATTTTTCAATTCAAAAATATCTGCAATATGAATTGCAATGGTCAAAATTAGCATATATAAATTGGACTTAGATCTTCAAAAGTGAAATTCCAACAAAATTTGTTAGATTTTTGACCACAAGTTTATAATTATTGAGATGCAGGTGAAACATTTCACTTTAAAGACTTAGCATTGGCCGTTCTTAATATGTTAATTTTTCCAACCAGCAACGCTTGCGTAGAAAGGGAATTTCAATATGAACTTTTAGATTCATTGATAAGAATAGTAAGTTATATGAATGTTAATAAATTTTGTTGCAATTCATTTCAGCCTACAGATAAAATGTTAAAATAGTTTAATTCTAATACAATGTATACTTTTGATATCAATCTATATATATAAAAGAGTAACGTGACTGACTGACTGACTGATTCATTCATCATCGCACAGCCCAAACCGCTAAAGCTAGAAACTTGAAATTCGGGTAATGGGTTCCTTTTACAATATGTAGATCCACTAAGAAGGGATTTTTGGAAATTCGGTCGTTAAGGGGGACAAATGGGGCAAAAACGGGTAAAACCTGTACATCTATATCTCCAAAACAAATAAACTTAGAAATAATATTTTAAATGCGTCCGCCTGTAATCAAAAAAAGAGCCGACAGGTGTTTGGTACTTTTTTGAAATTCAAAATTCAAGTGGCCATATGGGGTAAAAATAGTCCCCGTAGAACCCTCTGTTAACATGTATATCTCCTACATAAATAAACATAGAAATATTATATTGAATGTATCTGGCTCAGATCAATCAGAAATTTTTTTGGTACTTTTTTGAAATTCGAATTCCTAAGGCCTCAAAATTGTTTTCTTTTTTGGTACTTTTTTATCAAAATGTATTTTCTCACTAACAATTCCATGAACTATTATTTTCAAATAGTACGTATTACTAGGTACTTTTTTGAAAATTATTTCTTCACGGGGGACAAAAAGGGGACAAAAAACGGGATAAAAACGGAGATTTGATATTATTTATTCAATTTAAAAATAAAAAAAGATAAAATATTCTTCCAACCACACAAAAAAGAATCCACAACATGCTATTCGGAAGTCAAATACAAATGGGTAAAAAGGGCCAAATTTCAGTACACTTATATTGGTACTTTTTTGAAATTCATTTCTACTATTCTATTCAAGTAGTTTTATTTTTTTTTTTTCAATAAAATATTTTTGCCTCCACTGAGATGCGAACCGATGTAGTTCGGCTACAGTTCAGTAGTCTAAACCCTTAGCCTACACCAGAATGTTTATTTTCATGTTTAGAATACTAATTTTATTTTAAAATATATAGTTTTTCACCCTATTCACCATTAGTTGAATTCTAATGGTGTTGAAAATTCCAATAGTACAGACACAAACCTTAACCATTTTTGTAAAAATTATTATTTTCACCTTATTCAATAAATTTAAAATTTATTCAACATACAGTTATATGAAATGTATATGGGAATTTATGAGGGAAAATATTAATAACAGTGTTGTAAATATAGTTGGTTTAATGCTATTTGAAATGTTATAGTTTTATTTGATAAAAAACTACAAAACAAATTATTTTGTTGAAATGTGAAACAAAACAAAAAATATTCATAAAAATATATTCATTAAAGCATTTCTCAAAAAAAAATCACGTGTTTATTCCTATTCGCTAAAATAAGAATTTTGTTCTCGCAAAATTTAATAACAATTTCAGTAAATTAAGGTCCTCATTTTATAAAACAAAACGTTTGGAAGCGTAAGCAATTTGTATGAAGAATACTGGGAAAAAAGTTTAAAACTTATTTCCATAGAATTTTATTTTAACGTAAAAAAATTAAAATGTAAAGCACTATGTGTATCTATGAGTAAATCATTATTTATACTCTATTTATCAAGTTTATGAAATCAACTTATATCTCACTCAAATGTAGTATTAGAAACTTTTTATAAATTTAAAAAACAGAATTTACGCAATATGTGTCTCTATGATTAAAACCTTATTCATATTCAATTTATCAAAAGATTATAAAACAAATTTAGGGCCTCATTTTATAAAACGCAACGACAAACGTTAAAATAAAATTCTATGGAAATAAGTTTTAAACTTTTTTCCCAGTATTCTTCATACAAATTGCTTACGCTTCCAAACGTTAAACAAATTGTGTATGAAAAAAATTCAAGTTTAAAACCTTATTACCAGTATTCTTCATACAAATTGCACGCTTTATAAAAAAAAACATTTTTTTAGATAATAACAAATAAATTTTCGCTTAAATAAAATCGTTTACACAAACATTTATTTAAATATTTTTATTTCGATGAATAGACAACACTATTTACATATAACCGTCAACTCATTTGAAAAAAAATAGTTGTGTAATAATAAGTGCTCAAATTTTATAAATTCAATTAAAAGAAAAAATTCTACGTTACTTAGAAATGTAAGTTTTTTAATTTCATATTCCATATATATATATTAATCTTCATTAAGTTTTATTACGTTTTTATCGTGTAAATAAAATGTATATGTACATACATTCACACCACAATTTTTAAAATTTTAAAAAATGATATGCTATTAGGTCATATTGTCATAATGTCCTTATTGTCATAATGTCCTAATATATTATGATAGTTTAAACAATTTTTGTTGTGTTTCAAACAATAATGTTCTAAACTAATAAGACTTTTTGAACTATGTTCATTGTTTTGTCATAAAATAACACTTTTTTTGAAGCACAACAACAATTTGTTTAAACTATCATAATATATTAGGACAATCAGACCGTTTGAATACCCCAAATATGTTGAAAGTGTGTTTAAAAAAATATTTTTACTGAAATTTGATTTCAACTATTGGGTATATGACTTAAAAATGTGGGATTTGCTATAGGTGGCGTATCTTTTGAACCCCTTTTTTAATTTTTAATAACTTTTATATCACTCTAAAGGGTATATATCTGTCATTCATCCTCGCTTAGTTATTGAACATTAAGTGTAAACAACAAAGTTTTTTTTGTCGAATTTTGTGCCAACAAAGCGTCATATGTGGAAAGTTTTGCTTTACTTCTTTCATTTGAAAAACGTGCCGCAGAAATACACATAGATCACCAAAGCTTATGGTGAACGTGTTCCATCGGTTTCAACGTGCAAGAGATGGTGCATGTTCAGAAGTGATGATTTTGAAACGGAAGGCCCAGGACAACCAAACAATTTGAAGACCAAGATTTGGAGGCATTAATCCGTGAATGTTGTTGTCAAACTCAACATGAGCTTGCAATATCATAGGGAGATACTCAAGAAGCAAAACGTTTGCAAGCAGCAGGATTTGTCCAAAAAAAAGGCAAATTGGGTACCATACGAATCGAAGACGAGATACCTTGAAAAGCGATTTAGCATTTCCGAAATGACGTTTGAACTAACAGTTATTTAATAGTATTTTTGATTTTCATAAACATAGAAAATTCTAAAAGTTAGAATGTGAGTTTCTATGAGACTTAAAAACCAATTACTACTACTATTAATTATCTATCTTCTGGCTGTAATTTTTATTTTGACTTAAACAATGGATGTAAATTGAGACAGTTGTAAATATACATATATGATTAAAGTAAGAATATTTATTGGTAATTGGTGAACACTTATTTGTCCATCTGAGTGTATGTACGACTGTTAGTTGAAATTAATTTTCCTAAGAAGATCAGAAAAATATTTTGTGCTTTTTCAAATATATTTTTGAATTATAGAATAAATGCAGAATCCCACAGATTGAGTCATACTCGCTTCGAATGATATTTATAGCACAACATTTAGCAAATTTGAAAAATGAACTGAAAAACTAAAATACATTTTTATATATAAAAATAAAAAATAAGATCGGAATAAGATCTCTCAACGTAAAAAATTACAACGATACAGAAAAATTAAATAAAATTTGGTACGGGAATAATTCAATAATATTAGTCGAAACAGTGGGCATGCAAGGTTAAAAATAATTTGGGACTTCCGCTTTAATAACTACAGTAAAATAAATGGTTGACGATTTTAACAATAATACAAATATAGCTGATAATGTCAACACACCTCACGTTTAAACTTAATTGTGTTGTGAAATGCACAATTGAGTCTATATATATCGAAACTAAAAGATAAATTATCTGGATGATTGTCATCTCTGTTAATATTATAGAATAAAGCACTTACATGTTGCTCAATAAAACTTAAATACATTTTTTATGATTTTATACAAAAAAGTTGAATTTTTACTCGACCGAATCATTACTGTAGGCCAGGTATGATTCGACCTATTAAGGAAAATATACTATTTTGATATAGATATAGTTTTCTGGATTTGACATTTTCTAGAGCTATTTCTATTCGATTTTAATGAATTTGTGAAATTTAAGGTAGTTGATCCACTGATTCCCCTAAGTATAAATCTTATTTTTTTGTGTAGTCGTATTCTTTATTTATCTGTCCGTGAAAATAGATTTGTGTTACCTCTCATCTGATCTCAGCTACGATTTTTCTACAAATCTGACGTTAATGGATTAAAGAAAATACATTTTGAACATACATACTAATGATTGAAACGGGAACTATTCTCCCGTTTTTTCCAAAAACTAAGTCAAATCATAAATGTCAAACATAGATTTATACTATTTCGGAATTTTTAAAATTTAATTATAATGGATGGACGAATCTAAATTCATGGAAAACGGGAGAAGATGGGCAGATGGAACTTGCTGGAATTTATAGCCAAGGTGTTTTTCTATCATAACCCATGGTCATAACCCTTAACAGTGCGAGTTTTGATAGAGAAATTAAAATTTTTCGGAAATTTAAATTTCTTGGGAGGATGAATCTAAATTTCTTGGAAATGGGAGACGATGGGCGGATTGATCTTGCTGGAATATTTAAAAGGGTGTCGGTCTATCATAGTCCGTGTTCATAAAATTTAACAGTGCGAGTTCTGATAGAGAAATTTAAACTTTTCTAAAATTGAAATTTTTTGGAGGATGAATCTAAATTCCTGGATAAAGGGAGAAGACAGGCGGTTGGAACTTGTTAGAGTTTATAGTCAAGGTGTTTTTCTATCATAATCCGTGGTCAGAACCCTTAACAGTGCGAGTTTTGATAGAGAAATTTATATTTTTCGGAAATTTTTTTGTTTTTGTAGGATGAATCTAAATTTCTTGGAAATAGGAGACGATTTGCGAATTAATCTTGCTGGAATATTTAGATAGGGTGTTGGTCTATCATGGTCCGTGGTCATATCCTTTAACAGTGCGAGTTCTGGTAGAGAAATTTAAATGTTTCGAAAATTGAAATTGTTTTGGAGGATGAATCTAAATTTCTTGGATGGAATTTATATTCATCCTCCAAAAAATTCCAATTTTCGAAAATTTCTCTATCAGATCTCGCACTGTTAAGGGTTATGGCCACGGACCATGATAGACCAAAACCCTATCTAAATATTCCAGCAAGATTCATCCGCACATTTTCTCCCATTTCCAAGAAATTTAGATTCATTCTACAAAAAAAATAAAATTTTCGAAAAATTTAAATTTTTAGCTATCAGAACTCGCACTGTTAAAGATTATGACTACGGACCATGATAGACCAACACTCTACCTAAATATTCCAGCAAGATTCATCCGCCCATCTTCTCCCATTTCAAAGAAATTTAGATTCATTCTCCAAATTAAATTTTCGTAAAAATTTAATTTCTCTGAACTCGCACTGTTAAAGGTTATGACCATGGACGATGATAGACTAACAGCCTATCTATAAATTCCATCATGTTCCATCCGCCCATCTTTTCCCGTTTTCCTAGAATTCGGATTCAGCCTCCCAAGTATATTAAATTTTGATTTTGGTCAAAATTAAAAAATTATTATCAAAACTCGCTCTGTTAAATATTATGACCACAGATTATCATAGTAGGACAGTTTATCTATAAATTCCAGCAAGTTCATTCCACCTATCTTCTCCCATTTCCAAGAAATTTAGATTCATCCTCCAAAAACATTTTAATTTTCGAAAAATTTAATTTTCCCATCTTCTCCCGTTATACAGGATTTTAGATTCATCATCCAAAAAATTTAAATTTTCGAAACATTTAAATTTCTCTATCAGAACTCGCACTGTTAAAGGTTATGACCACGGACCATGATAGACCATCTTCTCCCATTTCCAAGAAATTTAGATTCATCCTCAAACAAAATTTAAATTTTCGAAAAATTTAAATTTCTTTATCAGAACTCGCACTGTTAACGGTTATGCCACGGACCATGATAAACCAACACCCTACCTAAATATTCCAGCAAGATTCATCCGCCCATCTTCTACCATTTCCAAAAAATTTAAATTCTTCCTCCCAAAACTTGCACTGTTAAGGGTTATGACCATGGGTTATGATAGAAAAACACCTTGGCTATAAATTCAAGCAAGTTCCTTCTGCCCATCTTCTCCCGTTATAAAAGAATTTAGAATCATCCTCAAAAAAATTTAAATTTTCGAAAAATTTAAATTTCTCTAGCAGAACTCGCACTGTTAAAGGTTATGACCACGGACCATGATAGACCAACACCCTACCTAAATATTCCAGCAAGATTCATCCGCCCATCTTCTCCCATTTCCAAGAAATTTAGATCATCCTCCCAAGAAATTTAAATTTCCGAAAAATTTTAATTTCTCTATCAAAACTCGCACTGTTAAGGGTTATGACCATGGGTTATGATAGAAAAACACCTTGGCTATAAATTCCAGCAAGTTCCATCTGCCCATCTTCTCCCGTTTTCCATGAATTTAGATTCGTCCATCCATAATAATTAAATTTTAAAAATTCCGCAAAAGTATAAAACTATGTTTGACATTTATGATTTGACTTAGTTTTTGGAAATTAGTTCCCGTTTCAATCATTAGTGGTACATTAGGTTCAACCGTGTGGTTATTATTCCATTTTGAATACACTTTCCTTGATTTACAATGTTTAACGGTGTCATGTAAACTTTTAAACATAACTCTGTTAACTCAACTGGTTTGTGTCTAGGGTTATAAATTTCGAAATTTAACTTCACACACATTATTAAATTAGTATATCTTTATCTATCTACTATTAATATTTGCAATTATTATTATGAATTTTCAATTACGCAAGCAGTTTTGAGATGCTTTAATACTTCAAAATATCATGGACTACAAACAATTGTAAGGTGTATTTACTTTACGCAATAATTAAAATTTCTATAATAAACATTTTAAAATAATTTACGTAGTTGTTTTGTTATTTCCACATTTTTTCGCTAACGAAGTAGCGGGTTGCATGCTAGTTTAATATAAATAACTAAATAATAACAAGATTTAAGCCTAAATAAATTGACTTTATAATACATAAAATTAGTATGTATGTATGTATTTTACAATAAAAAAACCCAAAATATTATTTTAGCGATATTTGGCGAAAAAAAAAAATCTGACAACCCTGCTTGTGATATGTGAATTCAACATAGAGAATTAAACACATAAAAATACTTGAAATTTTAACTTTGATTTTCCGACTAATGGTGTTTTCTTTTCTGACTCAAAATGTTGCCTATATATTTTGTACCATTTCACTATAGGAAATTTTCCCCATTTCTTGGCCAAAATGAAAAATTTAAATTTTTGAAAAATACATTTTTTATGCTTTAGTATAAATAAAAATATAACAAAGTAAACATATATTTTGAAATTTTGCAAAAAAGTTGATTATTTATCACTTTATCAGTTGTTTTATGTTCGATTTCTAAATAAGTTTTCATATAACGATTGAGTGCAGCAAATTTTGATACAATTTCTAATAAAAGTTTTCATAATAAATATATAGAGTTTTTAAAAATTAAAAAATGGAAAATAATGTTGCAAGTGAGTACTTTATTAATCTATAGAGAAATCTTGGTGAACTCGGCTACTAGACCGATTAAATTGGAAAAATTAAAGTGGCCTTACGATGAAATAATAAAATTATGAAACTGAATTTTATTTGGACTTACAAAAAAATGTTAGCAGATGTTAGTTATAACATCATAACAGTTCTTTAGGACAGTCAATTATCTACAGAATTTTTCATATTTCAGCCGCATATATTTGCATACTTTTTCAAAAAACGCATTTTTTCAGGTAAATACAATGTGAAAAACTCAGAATTATTTAATGTATGGCATGAGAAATATGGTGATAATGAAAAAAGAGCCGCTATATATGCATATTTCTTGTCACATATTGATGAAAGTGATTGTTCAGAAAATCTAAATCAATGTTTAGAGGAGCAGTCACGAATGTTTTGTGCAAATATAAAAACCAAATGGAGTAAAAGTTATAGGAGTTTAAATAATTTTAATAAACAACATGCTGTTTGGCTTAAAGGTAATACCTCAATAAAAATAATTGAAGCCTGGTCGACCGCAATTAACATTTTGTCAAAAATCTGAAAGAACAAAAAGACGAGCATTTAAAGAACATTTAAAGTTTTCAGAAATTACAGGCATTGATAAGGAAATAATTTTCAATTTAAAATTAATTTTAATATGTTTATCATGCCAGCTTCCTTTGGATTCATGTAAGTTTTAAGAGTTTTGTTTTGAAACCGCCAAAATGTTCATGAAGAAATATTCATGGTTGCCAATGACAGCAACTGTTCATAAAGTTCTTCTAATTATTGAATCAACTGTGCTTACCGTTGGATGCTTCGGTGAAGACGCCTGTGAATCGCGTCATAAAATATATAAATCTGATAGATTCTTTCATGCACGAGAAAGTAGTCGTGTGAATAATTTGACCGACGTTTTTAATAGAGCATTGGATACATCTGATCCTTTCATTTCCAGTATTTCTCTGAACAAACGGATTAAAAAACATGAGAAATTAAATCTTCCTACAGAAGTAATCAATATGCTGAAATCTTATAATATTTCTTTAGAAAATTACCAAACAGATGAAGAGCAATCGGAAAGTGAAGATGAAGAAATATAATAGAAAGCGGTCTTTTAAACCCTTGTTTTTTAAATATGGTTGATAATTTGGAATTAGAAAATCAAATTGATGAATAAATTAAAATTTTAAACATAACTAAGTTTATTTTATTATCAAAAGTTAGTTTACACTCATAAAACAAAATAGAAGAAAAGAGTTTAGGCAAATACCTAAGAGTTACAGGTATGGACTGGATCCAGGAACATACAACCGGTAAACACAGTTTGGAAGAAATTTTTAGTTAATTTTATTTTTATCTTTGAAATTTTTTTTTCAGTGTATGGAAAAGTTTTAATGGACCCTCCCTCCCTTTTAAGAGTCTTCAAAAATTCGAATCCAAAAAAATTATTTAAAAAATGGGGAAAATTTCCTATAGTGCATTTGTTAAAGGTTACCCATACCATCATAATGTGTTGCATTTTTAACGATCACAATAGAACAAAAATCATTACCATTTATGCACTTTTCTTTTATGTAGCTTCTAAATATTATAAAACTATACTTTTTGCTTACATAAAAAGTGGTGCATTTCTAACCCTTTGATAAAATTGATGGTGAAACATGTAGCATATATTCAGGGTTTTAGGGTAACATTATTAGAAAAGAACACGACCAAACTACATTTTTTCCAGAAAAGAACACAAAGAAGGGTAAAAGGCAGAATAAATGCATAATTTATGCCAGAAAAGAGTTTGCTCAAACGAAAAAAACTATGTGTGTCTGATGAAAACTAAAAAGGCACCAATACAACCTCAAAACTATGTAGTAATACATTCTCACGACTTAGGTTTTTGACAACAGACTTCGGTTTTTCCCTCTATTATTGAATTCAAATACAATAGTGCACTAATGCGCAGCCCATAGCACAATTGTGCAGAATCAAATCAAACACGTATTCTTATGTTCTTACATTTTAGTAGTCGTTGTCCACTCAACGAGACATCTAGGAATACGCATGAGCACTGGTGTATGACTTTTTCTTTATTTTTTCAGTTTTTATACCCTTCACCTTCGTGAGAAGGGTATATATAAGTTTGTCATTCCGTTTGTAATTTCTACATTTTTCATTTCCGACCCTATAAAGTATATAGTATATTCTGGATCCTTATAGATAGCGGAGTCGATTAAGCCATGTCCGTCTGTCTGTTGAAATCAATTTTCTGAAGACTCCAGATATCTTCGGGATCCAAATCTTCAATAATTCAAACAAACAAATGGCTGAGATATGAGGAAAAAACCAAGACAACCTCGATTTTTGACCTATATCTGGATTACTAAGACATTAATATAGACAATATGGATATCTAATGATAGATATTTCAAAGACATGTGCAACGACGTATATAAGACCATAGTAAGATGTATCTACAATGGGTCAAAATCGGAAAAAAAAAAACAGAATTTTTTTTTCACAAAAAAAAATTAAAAAACAAAAAAAAAAATTTTAAAATTTAAAAAAAAAAAAAAAAAATTTCTCCAAAAAATGAAAAAAACAACTGGAAACAAAATTAAATTTTGAAGTATAATTTGGTGAAGGGTGTATAAGATTCGGCACAGCCGAATATAGCACTCTTGTTGTATTTGTGTTTGTAGGTGCACTGAATAAAATAAAGAATTGAATGTGTTGGTGAGAGAATTTGTTCTTGCGTATCTCTGCAATAGTGTAAGCTTGTTGTTCGAAATTTTCATATAAAAATTAAATACACTTATACACTTTGATTTTGTCTGTTTTTAAAAAGTTGTATTGGTTTACAGCTATACCTAGCAATATATTGTTACGTTTTAACCTTTTTAAAACGTTGGTTTATTTATTTTAAATAAACCGGATACTTTTGATTGCAAATAAAAGCCGTTTAGTAGTTTGAAAATTGTAACAACTCTTTATTTCTTTAAAATGTACAACAACAACAGAATTAAATAGCCACTCAATGTTTTTTATACACGTTTATAAATTCTCAGAAATACAGACACAATTTATAATGTACACGAATTTACTTGAAAAACACAACACACTTTAAGGCACTTAGTTGATGTTTATTCGAAAAGCGTCTCTGATAAACTCACTCACGACCAGCGTTGCCGCTTTGGTCCAATTGGACCAAAAGTGGTAGATTTTATTTACAAGTACAACGATTGGTAGTTTGGTTGGTTTGTTCAATTTTTTTTAATTTTTTGGTAGGAAATACAATTAATATTTTTAAAATTTATAGTTTTTAAATTTAAAGATAACATAAAATAACATAAAAAACATGTGTGAAATAAAATAGTTGGAAACCCTGATTATTGAACTTAACGCCGCGGCCGTTAAATGTATAACATCTTTGCATTTATATGAAAAACATCAAAATCATAGTGTCAGTGCAAATTAAATGTAAACAAACACTTGTATTTCTTAAACAAAAGGCCGCAAAAAAGTTATTTTTTTGACAATTTTATTTAATAGTTAAAATATGTAGTACTTTTAGATATCTTTAAAAAACTCCAAGACTGGCAATTGATGCTGATAGAGAAAACCAAACATCAAACGGCAATGATAGAAAATAAATATGAATAAAATATCTATAATTTTACTTTTTTATACTGAATAATGTTGCAAAATGAAGCGGAAATTTAGGAGTGAGTGGATTCTACTTTTGGATTGGTTGCAGGAGAAAGATGGAAGCTGTTTTTGCATTGTATGTTTCAAAACAATCTTAAATCACTGCTCCCACATAAATAATGGAATTTGCATGGGCTAAGTGATATATCTTTAGATATTAATGCTCGCATAAATTTGTTCGGGAAAATGTAAGCACACTTAAAGATGGATTCAATGAACTCTGTTATAGTGACTTATGTAATTTTATTTTTAATATACTTTCACTTCCACATAGTTCTGCTGCTGCAGAACGAAAACATAATTTATGACAAACCCTAATATAATAGCAACTTAACAAGATATATAAAAATCGATTAATTATTTTCGAATTTATTCACAATTAAGTGAATTCGCTCATTTTCACAAAATTTTACTTTTTTGTTTGATATACATAAAACTGAGTAGGTAATGGTTCTTCTTTCGATTGACTGAATTTTGAAAAAAATTATATATTTTTTATGTAAAAACATCCAATTGTTTTGTTTTATAAACATCATTTGTGGCAACGCTGCTCACGACTGCAACCTCTGCCACTATTTATAACACTGCATTACCATCTAGAAAGCTCTTTAACTGTCTAGAGGTTTCTAATACATACGCCATCTGTGGTGTACTTTCTACAATGTTCTTTAACTGAATATTCGAAATCGAATACAGCGTTGCCAACTTACGATCAAATCAACTGAAAGCTTTTATTTAATAATGCCCACAGATATGTTATAGTTTTACAGCACTGTTATTTGAAAGCATTATGCTACTTTTAAATCAGCCGTTAAAATCGTTATATTTGAATTCAAGTACAATTTCGTAACAATATCAAAAAAAAAACGTTTTTTCCAACTTAAAGATATTTATACCAAATTACTTCTATTCAATGGGCGATACATTCGGCTATCTCAAACGGACATTAGGTTGGTGAAATATAGGATGATATTTGCGACTTTGATTTTTCAAGAGAATTCGAATTAGACACCGTAGTTTGTTTAATAATATAAAAACAATTGTTTTTAATTTGCGGATACTTAGCTGGAGTAAAAAACTATCGTATAAGATACAAAATTTATCAGTACACTGAAAAAAAAATACTGTATGAATTATGTGAAAATTAAAAAATCACAACTTTATATTTCAAATGGCACAAAAATGGCAGAAGAGTTTTGCTCGAAATTTTGCACACTAGGCGAGAACTTCAATATCTAAAATTTCTCCGAGCCGCTTAACGATAGAATGTTTTGTTCGGACATAAATTGAAAAAATCTAAAAAAAAACTGAAAAAATGCAAAATTCTTAGTTTTTTTGACATTTCGCTATTGATATCTCAGAACCTAAGAATTGCATTGGTAAGCGCCTCGGAAGAATTTTAGATATTGAAGTTCTTGTCCAGTGTGCAAAGTTTCGAGCAAAACTCTTCAGCTATTTTTGTGCCATTTTAAAAACAAGCGAACCTATTTGTGGCATTTTTCGATTTTTCACATGGTGAACCGAGATTGATGTATGATAGCAATGTGAATAGATCATATCAATTGAAAAATCTTGAAAAGGCTCTAAGGTCCATTGGCTTTAAGTATCCCGTTCTAGTATTTTTCCACCAGATCTCTGATCCTACCAACCTAATATACCCCCGTAATGTCAGAAAATTAAAGTTCGCAAGAAATCACTAAACTTTTGCTAACCTTAGAGAAAAACATTGGTCTTCTCGAGACGAAAACATTGATATATCATACATTAAGATCCGATTGAAAATGACAATGATATAACGAAAAATTTAAAAAGGCGACACCTACATTCGGCAAAAAATTAAAAAAAAAAATTTTTTCGTAACAGCCTTGCAGAAATACTTTATATTAGCGGGTGAACGGTTTTTTTTTTGAGGTACGGTTTACTCTAACTATATGGGGGATTTCATGTGAAGTGAACAAATTGTTAAAACCGATGTCTTCCGATCGGGATGAAATACAGTGAGCCTCAAAAGTGAGTAAACAGCAGCGAATTTTTTGATTTTTTAAGATCATGAAAATCATTATAGTCCGACTTAAATCTATATTTTTCACAACCAAAGATATTATTCAAGCCAATCTCTATCAAACCGAAACTTTAAAATTTTAATCATGGATAAATTTTAGAATTTTCATTATCTTAAAAAATATCCAATAATTTTTGGTGTATACTCACTTTTGCGGCTCACTGTATGCAGCAAGGTTATTCCAATTGGATAGTAGTTTATACAATTTTTCAACAGGATCGGTCAAGAACTCCCTGAGTTAGAGGGGGTCAAAATTTTACAAACAGGTGTTTTTTCTCATCCATGTAACTTATTACCTATTACTCTTACCAAAATTTGTTCCAAATAGTTTAGACTTTTTTTTTGCAAATTGAAAAAAAGAAAAAAAGTTTTGATTTTGCAAAAAAAAAGTCAAATATTTTTTATTTTTATTTTTTTTCGAATGATTGATGAAAAATAGCTATATAAACTATTTGTGACAATTTTTGCTATATATAAAATTGAATAACACTGAATAAACTCGTTTGATATTAATAAACTTAATTATAAAAAAACAGATTCAGTGTAATATTTATAACTTTTACGTCTAAATTTCTTATTTTTTGTCAGAATTTCATCACAGATACCTCTTTTGAAAGGTTTTTTTGAATTATCTATTTTTCTGTTTCACCAATTCTTGCAAAAAATGACCGCAAGGTGGTGGTAATATCATTTTTCTTATAAATTTAAGAAAATACATCTTATTATGTGTATGTGCTAAGCAGGGGGTCAATTGACCCTATTGATTACAATGTGACTATCTGATAGCTGATCGAAAATAGTCAACGCTTCTGGTGGGTAAAATAAAGTGCACTACAAAAAAAGTTTGAATTGACTTCACCATGGGTTACTAAGAGACACTAAAGTGACTATTGACTTCATGCTATGTTACATGGGATATCAGTATACTTAAGGCCTAGTTAGTTTGTATGTTCCGTTCCGAATCAGCTGTTTTGTTTTTAGCATAGGGAAATTTGTGTATGTCGCTAGTTTTTCTGTAACGTTGCCGTTCTGTTGCGGATGAATCTCTTGAAAATAGAATTTTGTCCGCAACGTTAAGTGACAGCTAAAACAGCTGATATCATATATACACAAAAATGCCAACAATATGAAAGCAGTGGTGCCAACATTTTTGAAAGGGAAATATTTATTATTAACAAAAGAATAAAAAATATAATATTTTCAAAAAAACATTGAAATTTAATAAAATAAATATAAATTTCTTTTAATGTATGCACTATGTATGTAAAAAATTAGTTTAAATTAAATCATTAACAAAAAATATATGTATGTATTTATAAAAATGTTCACAATAATAGTAACAAAATCACCAAGATGGTTTTTTGGTTATTATTTTAAAAACAGCTGATACGATCTTACGGAAAAACTAACTACAATATAACAGCATTCAGAACGGCACAGAACAGAAACGTTACAGAACGTAAAGACTAATGGAGCATCGGCATTTAGATTTAAAAAATCGGCAAATTATCGACAATTAAAAAAACACTTGTTATATATGAAATCAAACATTTTTATTAAAAAAAATATATTTCAAAACAAAAGAAATCAATTCAGCAATCAACATATTAATGTTATGTTATACAAAGATAAAATTTTGTGTCTGAATTTTCATTTATACATATGTACATTAGACATGCCCTTAAAAAGATTGGCCTTATTTTGTTCATTGGTAGCAAAAACGAACTACTGCAAAATTTAAGTGCAATCAGATAACTGGAACAAGGGCCGGAAATCGATTGAAAGTTAAAAAATTGGGTAAATATTGGTACTTTTTTCGATATATTAAAAAAATTCCCTATTTAAATACTGTTTTCTAAACATTTGCAATAAACCAAAGCTTCTAGAGAATAATTTCGAATGAAAAATAACAAAGTTATACGAGTTTTATCTGACCAAATATTGGGCAAAAAGTACTAGTTTACGCATATTTTACTCACATTTTTGTTGTTGACATAGCTGTTTACTTGAAGCTTGAATGTATGATTGGAATTCAACTTGTTTTACACTTGAATTCCAGCAAAAATGCTTATTGGGCAAATACAATTTCGTAACAATATTCAAACGATTTCAAGTGTAAAACAAGTTGAATTCCAGTCATACATTCAAGCTTCAAGGGTTAAAATACAGTTGTATTATACTTGATTTCAATAGCATTCTCCAGTGAAAAGGAAACTTGAATTCAAGTCGAACATTACAATGTTAATATAGTTGAATTCCAGCATTGAATTACAGTGAAATACAGATTTTACTTACATATGTTTTGCTAATGGACTTGCTTATGTACTTTAATTCTGCTTATTAACAGTTAACATTTTTATATTAGTTCTTCTGTTTTTATATTATTTGTTTGACAAGAAAAGAAAAATTTCCAAATAAGTTTGAACATTTTATAACGTTAAAAATGCTTGAAAAAGGGGCTGAAATTCAAGTTGAATTCCAATAAAATTTCCAATACTTGAATTTAAATTTTTCGGTTGCTTATTGGGTCCTTAATGGATCTAGAAGAAGCAACATAAGTTTGAAGACAAAATAAGTGGATTTCAATATGTAAAATATGTTTTTCATTGTGTTGCAGAACGAGTAAAAAGCGCAAACCATATACAAAAGCCTTCAGAGAAGTATGGACCAAATCATTTCCGTGGATTATTAAAGACGGGGCCAAATTTGGTATTTGTAATATTTCTATTGCAGGTGGAATCCATATAAATATATAAATGTCTTTGTAAGTTTGTTTGTTTGAGCATCACGCCTAAACGTCTGAACCGATTTTATTGAAATTTGGAACATAGATAGATATATAGATAGATAGATAGATAGATAGATAGATAGATAGATAGATAGATAGATAGATAGATAGATAGATAGATAGATAGATAGATAGATAGATAGATAGATAGATAGATAGATAGATAGATAGATAGATAGATAGATAGATAGATAGATAGATAGATAGATAGATAGATAGATAGATAGATAGATAGATAGATAGATAGATAGATAGATAGATAGATAGATAGATAGATAGATAGATAGATAGATAGATAGATAGATAGATAGATAGATAGATAGATAGATAGATAGATAGATAGATAGATAGATAGATAGATAGATAGATAGATAGATAGATAGATAGATAGATAGATAGATAGATAGATAGATAGATAGATAGATAGATAGATAGATAGATAGATAGATAGATAGATAGATAGATAGATAGATAGATAGATAGATAGATAGATAGATAGATAGATAGATAGATAGATAGATAGATAGATAGATAGATAGATAGATAGATAGATAGATAGATAGATAGATAGATAGATAGATAGATAGATAGATAGATAGATAGATAGATAGATAGATAGATAGATAGATAGATAGATAGATAGATAGATAGATAGATAGATAGATAGATAGATAGATAGATAGATAGATAGATAGATAGATAGATAGATAGATAGATAGATAGATAGATAGATAGATAGATAGATAGATAGATAGATAGATAGATAGATAGATAGATAGATAGATAGATAGATAGATAGATAGATAGATAGATAGATAGATAGATAGATAGATAGATAGATAGATAGATAGATAGATAGATAGATAGATAGATAGATAGATAGATAGATAGATAGATAGATAGATAGATAGATAGATAGATAGATAGATAGATAGATAGATAGATAGATAGATAGATAGATAGATAGATAGATAGATAGATAGATAGATAGATAGATAGATAGATAGATAGATAGATAGATAGATAGATAGATAGATAGATAGATAGATAGATAGATAGATAGATAGATAGATAGATAGATAGATAGATAGATAGATAGATAGATAGATAGATAGATAGATAGATAGATAGATAGATAGATAGATAGATAGATAGATAGATAGATAGATAGATAGATAGATAGATAGATAGATAGATAGATAGATAGATAGATAGATAGATAGATAGATAGATAGATAGATAGATAGATAGATAGATAGATAGATAGATAGATAGATAGATAGATAGATAGATAGATAGATAGATAGATAGATAGATAGATAGATAGATAGATAGATAGATAGATAGATAGATAGATAGATAGATAGATAGATAGATAGATAGATAGATAGATAGATAGATAGATAGATAGATAGATAGATAGATAGATAGATAGATAGATAGATAGATAGATAGATAGATAGATAGATAGATAGATAGATAGATAGATAGATAGATAGATAGATAGATAGATAGATAGATAGATAGATAGATAGATAGATAGATAGATAGATAGATAGATAGATAGATAGATAGATAGATAGATAGATAGATAGATAGATAGAACCCGCAAGGGTATTCTCAGGAGAGGATAACGGGAGTAACGACCCCGCGGACCTTAGTTTTGGCAGGTATGGAGGGCGTACAAAAAATGTGCTTGTGCCCAATGAAGTCCTGTGACAGGGCGAGTGGTTACCGCCCTTAAATAGGTAGCCGACCACAGGGGTACCCTCTAGAGAGGTGTAGTTAGAAGGATGACGACTTCGTGGTTTCCCTAGTCCCTACCCATGGAATATGCAAATTGTATGGGTATATTCTCCCGCCGTAAGGCATTAAGACCAAGCCCAGTACGGTCTTAATTATGGTATTTCTGGACATATATTTGGATTTGACACTCCCTTGGGCTGACAGCTGTGGTATTCTAGGACTTCAGTAGGCGGAAGTGAAATCTAGGTTAATGTCTCAGCTGCCTCCGTCTCTTTAAAACTTAGCGAGTCTTGGAGTACGTTCGATGTTTGTCACCATTGAGTTGGTGGTGTAGGTTCAGATGCATTTTCCTGATTAGCACGGATCTGGCTCTGGCATAGGACCCCATAAGGTTTCTATGTCAACCCTCGCATGGCCTCCCTGCATGCATAGATAACCATGGGATCTATACGTGACTACACTTCAAACGGAGATAGCGGCTTCGAGTTGAGACCCAATAAACACATGGCGAGTAACTACAGCAACCAAAAGCAAACAACTGCAAACAAGGATGAAAATCCATTTAAAAGAAGCTCTGTGATAGTAAGATCACCAGATGAAACTGTGTTGGAAGAATCACTAAACCAGGAAAGTATGAGTGATAATAATGTGGATACTATAAGAGATGCTATGAACACACCGGTGAATGCTCTTAAATCAAATAGAGTCTTAGAGGAGGTGAGACATCTTAATCACCTCAGACAATCGGAGGAGAAAGCGTTTATTGAATTAGGCAATAAACTAAGTGCGGCAAATGTTGTTCTTTCCAGTGCAAGGAATGTACACAAGTCACTACGTGATAATATTAATTGTGCTCTTGCACTGTACCAGCAGTTAAGGGAATACAAGGAAGCGATAGGCATTAATCCAGTTGTTGTGAACGACACATGTAAGCAAATGGAGACTAAGGCCACTCAAGTAGACCCAACTTCACCGTCCCAAGAAAGAAAACGGAAGATCGCGAAAACACCCGCAACGGTCAAAGCTCTACAGACTCATGATGAAATAAATAACCCAGAGACCCCTGCTGCAAAAAATGATTGGCAAAAGGTGAGCCACCGAAAGACAAGGAAGAAGAAGTACAAACAAAATGATAAACTTCGTGAAATGCGAGACCAAGGAGAAGCTATAACTATTAAAGCTACTACAACTGAGTCATACGCTGATGTCATAAAGGAGATGAAGAGGAGAATCAACCCCACTGATATCGGGGTGGAGATACAGGGTATTAGAAGAACAAGAACTGGTGAACTACTTGTTAAACTGAAGAAAGGCGAAGGTCAAGCCGAGAAGCTCAAAAGTGCTATAGGTAACACCCTCGGTGAAAATGTCATGGTAAGAGCAGTTACCAAAAGTCATGTCATAGATATCAGAGACATGGATGAGTCAACAGATGATGCCGACCTTATTAAGGCTCTGATGGAGGCGACAAAAGTTGAAGAGCCCACAACGTTCAAAATATTAAATATGAGAACATCGTTTGGAGGAACTAAACAGGCGATTATTCAACTCCCAGAGCATCTTGCTGCTCTTCTACTCCATGCGAGGAGGGTCAAGGTAGGATGGGTTATGTGTAGACTGAGGAGCAAGATCAAAGTAATGCACTGCTTCCGATGCCTGGAACAGGGCCACATTGCTAATCAGTGTAAAGGTTCAGATAGATCCAACCTATGCAGAAAGTGTTGTAACCCGGGACACAAGTCTAAGGAATGTAAAGAGGAAATGAGGTGTATACTTTGTCATGAAAATGGCTCAATAAACGTTCGACACTACATTGGCAGTACTGCTTGCGTAAACAACAGGAGAAGTAAAACAACCCAATGATCGTGAAATTCCTACAGATCAATCTCGGACGGGGTAGAGAAGCACAAGACCTAATGATACAAAAGGCGACAGAAGATAATACTGACATATTGTTGATAAGCGAACCATATAGGAACCCACCATCCCATGTTTGGTATGAGGACAAAAATCAACGTGCAGCCATCATGGTGAGAAACAGGAGCCTAATTGTGAGCGAAGTTGATGAAAGTAACGCTGGCTTCGTATATGCAACAATTGGGAAAATTAGAGTATATAGTTGCTACTATTCACCAAATATGGATTATAACGTGTTTGTAGAAGCTCTTAATATACTCGAGGATTCTATCAGATCCTCGAAATATAAAGTTGTCATTGGTGGTGATTTTAATAGTAAATCCCCAGAATGGTTCTCTAATACCCTAGATCATAGAGGTACTTCTGTGTGTGAGATGATTGCTAGTATAGGTCTAACTGTATTCAATATCGGAGACAAACTTACCTTTAGGAGAGGAGCTAGTGGTAGTATTATTGATATTACCTTTGGAACACCAAATTTTTGCAATGAGAAAATGAACTGGAAAGTGCTGGAAGATCTTACCTTAAGCGATCATCAGTATATCTCGTTTAATATAGATGACCATCCAAATATAGATCAGGTCCAGGTAAACCTTCCAAGATGGAATGTCAGAAAACGTAATGATGAGAAACTACTTAAATATATCACACGGGCTAAGGAAAGAAATTTAAGAAATCAAACCGAAATCACAAATGTAGAGAATGCAGCTGAAACCCTGACGAGAACACTCACAAGAGCTTGTAATGTTGCCATGCCAAAGATACAAGGATACAACAACAAACCACCCGTCTATTGGTGGAATAATGAAATACGTGAGCTGAGAGCGAAATGCCTCGCAGCACGTCGAGTGTCGACACGAAATCATGAAAATGAAATCTTAGCGTATGAGTACAAGAAGGCACGAAAAACTCTAAGAAAATCCATAAAAGATAGTAAGAGAAGATGTTGGACGGAACTATGTAATGAAATAGATTCGGACCCTTGGGGAAAACCATACCGAATTGCGATGAAAAAGTTGGGTGGAATTAAACCTATACCTGGTATTAAAGAACCAGAGTGGGCAAGAACAATAGTTGAAACATTATTCCCATATGATGAAGATGGGCTAACAAGTGCATCAAAGCTACATGTCGACGATTTCATCCCAATGAACGTAGATGAGGTTAAACATGCAGGCAATAAACTGAGTATTGGAAAGAGCCCAGGACCAGACGGTATACCAAACGAAGTCATAAAGCTGGTATGTGACATATGGCCGGAATCCTTAGTTAAAGTCTTCAACTTATGTCTAGAGACCGGGATTTTTCCCGCTAAATGGAAGATACAGAAATTAGTGTTATTACGAAAGGGAAATAAACCATTGAGCGAATCTAGTTCATATAGACCACTGTGCATGCTGGACTCACTAGGAAAGCTCTTGGAATGTGTACTATTAAAACGCCTAGAAGATTGTATAGATGACCTTGGAGGTTTGTCTCCTATGCAGCATGGTTTCCGTAAAGGGAAAAGTACAGTAGATGCCATTAGTGAAGTTTACAATAACGCGATACAAGCCAAAACAACAGGAGAATACTGCGCAATAATAACACTGGATGTGAAAAACGCATTCAACACAGTAAAGTGGAAAGTAGTGCTAGATGCATTCAAAAGCAAGGGAGTGGATAGCTATCTCTACAATATAGTAGCAGACTATCTGGACAATAGAATTCTATTATACGAGACGGAAAATGGTATGCAGGAATACCAAATAACAGCCGGAGTACCTCAAGGATCCGTACTAGGACCATTCCTCTGGAATGTGATGTACGATAGTTTATTGAACTTGGAGTTACCAGAAGGAGCAAAACTAATAGGTTATGCGGATGACATTGCTCTCGTCATAAACCAACAAACTGCCGAATTGATTGAGATAGTTGCAAATGATAGCTTATGCCGTTGTAACAGATGGTTATGGAGAAACGGACTGCAGCTGGCAGTGCAAAAAACTGAGGCTATACTAGTGACAGATCGAAGAGTCTTTAAAACACCGCAGATTAGACTTCAAGCTAGTGAAATATCCTTAAAACGCAACTTATGCTATCTAGGAGTACAATTGGATGACAATCTCAGCTTCAAACAACACGTGCTGAACATTCGTAACAAGGCCATGCGAACAGCAACCTCACTTGCCAGAATAATGCCAAACTGTGGCGGCCCAAAACCGCAGATAAGAAAACTAATTAACAGCGTAGTACACTCCCAACTTCTATATGCTGCCCCAACATTTACCAGAGCATTGGAGTTAAAGTATAACATAAAGGAATTACAGAAACCACAGAGAGTTAGTGCTCTCCGCATCACATCAGCGTATCGTACAGTGTCCACAAGTGCGGCTTTAGTGCTTGCAGGTCTACCTCCCATAGATCTATTAATACTGGAAAGAGCGCAAATATATAACCAAACAAGACACATATATCGAGACAATACTAGTCCAGCAGATCGAACGAGAAAAATTTCAGAAATCAAGAAAGACGCCAGGGACAATATAATAAGCATATGGCAAGAACGTTGGAACCAAGAAGAGAATGGAAGATGGACATATAACCTGATTCCAAATATAAGAGTCTGGATCGAAAGAACACATGGAAACATGGGTTATTTCTTAACTCAAGTGATGACCAACCACGGCAGTTTTAATAAATATCTACACAGATTTAAACTGAAGGATATAAGCAGTTGTGACTCATGCGGAGCAACAGAGGAAGATGCAAAGCATATACTTTTTGAATGTCAAAAATGGCTGGAACAGAGGGAAACTTTGCAAAATAACCTAGGTGTGACTTTAACACCCGAAAATATTGTGAACATAATGTTACATTCCGCAAATGCATGGAAATTGTGTGAAGAATTTATAAATAGGATAATGAAGACGAGGTGCTCAGCAGTTCCGAACCTCCTTACAGATAATGTAAGGAGGACGTAGGAATGATACTGAAATTAAACTACCCGCCCTGATGAAATGCGGAAGTAGTCCCAGGGTAGAGTTGGTGGAGTTATCGTAGGGCCACTAGTTGATAGCGCGCTATCACTACGTCCAACAAAAATAAATAAAAAGATAGATAGATAGATAGATAGATAGATAGATAGATAGATAGATAGATAGATAGATAGATAGATAGATAGATAGATAGATAGATAGATAGATAGATAGATAGATAGATAGATAGATAGATAGATAGATAGATAGATAGATAGATAGATAGATAGATAGATAGATAGATAGATAGATAGATAGATAGATAGATAGATAGATAGATAGATAGATAGATAGATAGATAGATAGATAGATAGATAGATAGATAGATAGATAGATAGATAGATAGATAGATAGATAGATAGATAGATAGATAGATAGATAGATAGATAGATAGATAGATAGATAGATAGATAGATAGATAGATAGATAGATAGATAGATAGATAGATAGATAGATAGATAGATAGATAGATAGATAGATAGATAGATAGATAGATAGATAGATAGATAGATAGATAGATAGATAGATAGATAGATAGATAGATAGATAGATAGATAGATAGATAGATAGATAGATAGATAGATAGATAGATAGATAGATAGATAGATAGATAGATAGATAGATAGATAGATAGATAGATAGATAGATAGATAGATAGATAGATAGATAGATAGATAGATAGATAGATAGATAGATAGATAGATAGATAGATAGATAGATAGATAGATAGATAGATAGATAGATAGATAGATAGATAGATAGATAGATAGATAGATAGATAGATAGATAGATAGATAGATAGATAGATAGATAGATAGATAGATAGATAGATAGATAGATAGATAGATAGATAGATAGATAGATAGATAGATAGATAGATAGATAGATAGATAGATAGATAGATAGATAGATAGATAGATAGATAGATAGATAGATAGATAGATAGATAGATAGATAGATAGATAGATAGATAGATAGATAGATAGATAGATAGATAGATAGATAGATAGATAGATAGATAGATAGATAGATAGATAGATAGATAGATAGATAGATAGATAGATAGATAGATAGATAGATAGATAGATAGATAGATAGATAGATAGATAGATAGATAGATAGATAGATAGATAGATAGATAGATAGATAGATAGATAGATAGATAGATAGATAGATAGATAGATAGATAGATAGATAGATAGATAGATAGATAGATAGATAGATAGATAGATAGATAGATAGATAGATAGATAGATAGATAGATAGATAGATAGATAGATAGATAGATAGATAGATAGATAGATAGATAGATAGATAGATAGATAGATAGATAGATAGATAGATAGATAGATAGATAGATAGATAGATAGATAGATAGATAGATAGATAGATAGATAGATAGATAGATAGATAGATAGATAGATAGATAGATAGATAGATAGATAGATAGATAGATAGATAGATAGATAGATAGATAGATAGATAGATAGATAGATAGATAGATAGATAGATAGATAGATAGATAGATAGATAGATAGATAGATAGATAGATAGATAGATAGATAGATAGATAGATAGATAGATAGATAGATAGATAGATAGATAGATAGATAGATAGATAGATAGATAGATAGATAGATAGATAGATAGATAGATAGATAGATAGATAGATAGATAGATAGATAGATAGATAGATAGATAGATAGATAGATAGATAGATAGATAGATAGATAGATAGATAGATAGATAGATAGATAGATAGATAGATAGATAGATAGATAGATAGATAGATAGATAGATAGATAGATAGATAGATAGATAGATAGATAGATAGATAGATAGATAGATAGATAGATAGATAGATAGATAGATAGATAGATAGATAGATAGATAGATAGATAGATAGATAGATAGATAGATAGATAGATAGATAGATAGATAGATAGATAGATAGATAGATAGATAGATAGATAGATAGATAGATAGATAGATAGATAGATAGATAGATAGACGGGGAAACCGGTAAAATTGGTACCTTTAGTTCTCAAACAATCAAGAGTAAACGGCTGCACCGATTTGATTGAAATTTGGAACATAGATATTCCTTTACTTGGAAGCAATAATAGACTATATAGTTTTTCTTAACTTGGACCACAAAGGGCAAAAGAGGGCAAAATTTGTACCACCCATACAAAGTAAATAGTTATTTTCGAATATCTGCAGAACTAAAATTGTGACTATCTTCAAACTTTATACGAATCAATTTCGTATCACTGTTTGAAGTTTAACTAAAAATGGGACGGATCGGTACAGGGGGTGTGACACCTCCCATACAAAGTAAATAGTTATGTTCAAATATATGGTGAACTATAATTGTGGAAGTCTTGAAATTTAGTCCGAAAGCACCCTTATCATTTTACATGGTTTTTCTGAAAATGGGCGGTATTAAATTAGTGGGCGTGGCACCTACCATACAAAGTAAATAGTTATTTTCGAATATCTGGAGAACTGTAAATGTGAAAGGCTTCAAACTTCATATGAGTTAATTTCTTATCAGTGAAAGAAGTTAATAAAAAAAAATGGGAAGGATCGGAACTCGGGGTGAGTCACCTCCCATACAAAGTTATTTCTAAATATCTTGAGATCTATAATTACTAGATTCGTTCAACTTTGTCCGAATAGCTCTCTTATCATTTGACATAGAATAGCTGAAAATGGGCGGGAGTGGATAAGTGGGCGTGGAACTCCCATGCAAAGTATATAGTATTTTCGAATATCTGCAGAACTATTATTGCGACATTGAAGGCTGTCGCCATTTGTCAATGTCAATTTCTTATCAGTACATGAAGTTTATGCAAAAATGGGACGGATGGGAACAAACCCCTTCTTAATTTCTGGCATAACAGGATACTGGCATCAACGTAATTTACACAAAGTTTAAAGACTCTTACAATTATATATTTTATCTTCAATGGTAACAAAATAACTCATTTGAAGCATTACTTTAACTATTATAATAAATAGCTTTCATATCATTATAAGGAGTCTGACTAAAAATAGGCAAATGTCTTAAAAAAAGCTTCAAGATTTTTTAAAATCACAGGATATTTTTTATACCTTCAACGGCTTAGTACACATTTTTTTTATTTTACTTCGACAGGGGTAGCGAAGCGCTCCGGGTCAAGCTAGTAACTCATATAAAACGACATGAGTCCTGTGACAGTCACATTAGAAAAATGAAGACGAAAAATAAATATTTTTTTTAAAAACAACCTCATGTTTTTCGTTTATTACGGAACATAACTTACCATTATCAATTCTGGACCATCTAAACAATGTTATTAAAGAAGGTGTGACAGATTGCTAAAATGTTTACAATAAACAGGTCAAAAGCTCAAAAAATCATACCAATACTACTGGTCCAGAAAATAGTAACGAAATAAGTAATTTTTGTAAAGAAAACTATTATTCGTTAGTAATTGATGAAAGTACATATTTTTCAGTTTCTAAAAATTTGGCCATAATAATAAGAATTTTTGATGGTCGATGCCGCGATCGGTTTTTGGAATTGTCTCCAATCGAGGATTCTACAGCAAATGGAATATTTAACGCTACAGTACGAATACTAAATAAAAATAATATACATTGGACAATATGATTGGTATTACCAAAACTAAAATATTGTTTTTCGTTTTAGTACAAAAAGTACAATTTTTTACTGAATTGTACAATTTTGAAAATGTCATTTAAGGTATTTATAGACGGCAATACTGAGTATTAATATTTGTCAAAAACTCAAGTATCATAATACAATTTCATCGCCTAAACAAAATTTGTATTAGATTTTCAAAAAATACAAATGATTTTTTTGATTTACGGTCGGTATTGAAAATTTGTTTAAAACAATTCAAAAACTTTTTATTTTCATATGTATCGGGTATGTATTTATAAAAACAAATAAGGCAAATAAAAATGTCAAGAAAATATAAAATAAAAATAAAATTTTCAGAAAAATATCAATCAACAAAGAAATAACATATTTGTAATACTATCGTATAAACAATAAATGTTTTTTCGAAACGATTTTTTGAAATACCGACTGATTTCAATAATATTTTAAATTTGAAAAGTGTTAATACTCAGTATTGCCGTCTATAAATACCTTTATCATCCCTGTACTACGCTTTCAAAAACATTCATAATATACAATGTAGGGTTCTATAAGTCGATTGTTCGAACAATCGACTATTTCCTGAAAAAAGTCGAAATCGACTTTTTGGTCGGAAAAAAGTCGAACAATCGATTATGTTATCTCAAAAGTCGAATAGTCGATAAAAGTCGAAAATAGTCGATAAAAGTCGAAAAAAGTCGAATAGTCGATAAAAGTCGAAAATAGTCGATAAAAGTCGACTTTTTAGATTGTTAAAAAAAAAATTAATTGCAACATTATACTAAAACTATTGCAATTTGGTACACTTGCATTTTTTGTAGTATATGCCAATATAAATAATAAATAAATGTTTATAAATTAAAGCTTTTTTCTACACAACATCCTTCTAACTATTATCGCCTTGATAAATTTCATTTTTATTGCTAAACATTACAAAAGGCGCGTCAATAAATGTAGAAACAATGTATTTTTTACAAGAAATGGTAAAAAGTCGAAAATAGTCGGAAAGTCGAAAATAGTCTAAAAAAGTCGAAAAAAGTCGAAAAAAGTCGATTTAACTAAAAAGTCGAAAGTTCGAAAAGTCGACTTTTATAAATTACCAAAAGTCGAAAAGTCGACTTTTTTAAAAACGAAAAAAGTCGAAAGTTCGAAAAGTCGACTTTTTAAAAAACGGAAAAAGTCGAAAGGTCGAAAAGTCGACTTTTTGTTTCAGCTATAGAACCCTAATACAATGGGTGTTCACAAACTAATAAACAAAAATTGTATTTAATACAAGATACACGATACAAATTGTACCATTGTTTACTAAATTTTACAACACTCATTGGATTTCCGTTCTAGTATCTGTTTGGCCTCATATTTTGCAGAAGTTAGTTTTAGCTGCTTAAGGACTAGAGTATCCATAACCGAAAACCGGTCAACCGGTTTTTTCAACTTTGTAAACTCCTCCGGTTTCAGTTTTTTAAACTTTTCGGTTTTTTGACAAACCGGTTTTTGTAAGACGGTTAACCGGTTTTAATGAACTATATTTTCTAAAGCTCATTCAAACATATTTATGAAAAACTTTGATACCATATTCAAAAATATTGATTTATTTTATAGCAAATTATAGCATTTAATAATATTTTGCAAAATATAAAATAATTGCATAAAGATAAAGCCTTAAGAATTCAAAAATGCAAAATTTCCGAAGATTTAACACAATTCCTATTAGCGTCCACAAATAAATTTAAGGAGACCTTTTTCATATTAAATAAAAAATTAATATAAACCGGTTAACCGGTTTTTTGAAGACAAAAACCGAAAAAACACACTTTTTCTGTTAAACCGGAAACCTTTTTTTTTAAACACTCTATTAAGGACCAAATAAGATCCATCAAAAACATATCTATTTTTCAAGGCCATTTCTAATGTGCATATTATGTAGTATGGACGAAAAATTGTCTAGGTACAGGCCGTCCCCTCCCCCTTCTAGAATGGTTCTATGTATTGTAGAAACTCGTTGTGTAAAATATTAGGATGATAGAATAACGTTAACTGGTGCCGTAACAACGCTGAAGATTTGAGGTACATTTACAAGGGGACAAAAATGGAATTTTTTCAGTTTTTGTAAAAATTTTGCCATTAAATAACTACTTTTGGAATTTAATTTAAAAGAATCGAAATGTACACGTAATTGTCGTTCTAAAAATTGGTTAAAAAATTTTAAAGTTATTAAAAATCGCCAGGCCATTAACGTGTCTCAGTCCACTAGAAGAAGAAATGTAGAAACAAAATTAACATATTTTAATAAAATATTAAAATAAAAGCACATTTTCACTTAAAATATATCTATATTTACTTGTATATGAGTTTTTGTCTTCGTGGGATACCGTTAACCTATTCGCAGGTATGACCAAAAAAAATTAATTTTTTTAACGGAAGTTTCAAAACTCCAATTTCAAATTTTTAAAAATTTTGTTAAACAAATTTAAAAATTTTTTGATCATCACATTGGGATTTATTGAAAACATAATAGGGAATGAAAATGTGAAAAAAAAGTATGAAAAGTACATGCGATTTAAATTTTGCGATTTTCGAGAAAACATATTTTTGGCCATATTTTGGCGAATAAGCCGAATTTCTTTACTGTTATGATTTTTAAGTACAATCTATTTAGAATATTATAGTCCAGGTAATTTTAAATATAGTCTGAAAGTTTTACTAAAATCGGAAAACGTTAACCCTTAAATCGCGAAGGTAAATTTTTTAAATATTTGGAATTTCTCATGGAAAGATAGCGAAATGTTATATATTTTCGGCCGATTTTGATTAAACTTAAGAAAAATATAACATGAAGTCTATTATTTATAATAACAGCACACAAATTAAAATTAACCTTTTTAAAATCACGAAAAAGACATTCAATATGAATGGTGCTAACTTTAATGTTTTTCAGAATTAAATAAACTGAATCATTCGAGTTATTTTTTAAATCTAATAAATCAAAAGTGCACTAAAGGGTTAAAATCAATAGTATAAATACAATATTTTGCCCTTTGAAAAATGTGTGGTCAAAATTGAACAAAATTGTGAACATTTTTGGAAATGGCTTAATAATACTATTTTCTAATACACAATACAATATTTTAAAGTTTGTTTCCTATAAAAAGCAATTTTTGATCATCACTATTGAAATTGACAATTTTATTTATGGTTTTAGAAGTTTGGGGTCATTTTAACCCCAAGTGCTATTAAGGGTTAATTTTAATTTTTCAGCTGTTTTTGTAAATGCTAGACTTTGTGTTATATTTTTCTTAAGTTTCATCAAAATCGGCCCAAAATATATAACATTTCGCTATCTTTCCATGAGAAATGCCAAATATTGAAAAAATTGACTTCTGAAAAGCTTTTACTTAAAAATCATAAATATGGCCAAAAAATTAGTTTTTCTGGAAAATCGCAAAATATGAATAGGAGGTATTGTCATACTTTTTTCATATTTTTATTCCCTATTATGTTCTCAATAAATCCCAATGTGATAATCAAAAAATTCTGAAATTGGTTTAACATTTTAGAAAATTTGAAATTTGAGTTTTTAAACTGCCGTTATAGGTTAACGGTATCCTACGAAGACAAAAACTCATATACAAGTAAATATGGAAATATTTTAAGTAAAAATGTGCTTTTATTTTAATATTTCTCAAAATGTTGTTACGAAATTGTACTTGAATTCAAATATAACGATTTTAACGGCTGATTTAAAAGTTGCATAATGCTTTCAAATAGCAGTGCCTCTCAAACTGTAACATATCTGTGGGCATTATTAACATTGAATAAAAGCTTTCAGTTGCCCATTGATCGTAAGTATGGCAACGCTGTTGGCTGCGACCGTATATTCGAATTCGAATATTCAGTTAAAGGACATTGTAGAAAGTACACCACAGAGTGCTTATGTATTAGAAAGCTCTAGAATATACGAGCTTTGACAGTTAAAGAGCAATCTAGAGTGCAGATGGCAGTGTTATAAATAGTGGCAGAAGTTGCAGCCGTTAGTGAGTTTATCAGAGACGCTTTTCGAATAAACATCAACTGAGTGCCTTAAAGTGTGCTGTGTTTTTCAAGTGAATTCGTGTACATTATAAAGTGTGTCTCCATTTCTGCGAATTTATAAACGTGTATAAAAAACATTGAGTGACTATTTAATTCTGTTGTTGTACATTTTTACATAAATAAAGAGTTGTTACAATTTTCAAACTACTAAACGGCTTTTATTTGCAATCAAAAGTATCCGATTTATTTAAAGGAAATAAACAAACGTTTTGAAAAGGTTAAAACGTAACAATATGTTAATTTTGTTTCTACATTTCTTGTTCTAATGGCCTGAGACACTTTAATATCCTGGCGATTTTTTAATAACTTTAAAATATTTTAACCAATTTTTAGAACGACAATTACGTGTACATTTCAATTCTTTTAAGTTAAATTGCAAAAGTAATTATTTAATGGCAAAATTTTTACAAAAACTGAAAAAATTCCATTTTTGTCCCCTTGTAAATGCACCTCAAAACTTCAGCGTCGTTGCGGCACCAGTTAACGTTATCCTATCATCCTAATATTTTACACAACGTGTTTCTACAATACATAGAACCATTCTAGAGGGGGGAGGTCAAAATTCGCAATTTTACCAATTCATATCAATATTATATAGCTACCTGGTTCAAAAGTCAGTTGTTTCTCAGGCATTCTCAACATGGCAGCGCTAAGAATAGTTGGATCAGATCTGCCCTTCGAATTAAACGCATAAACTGATAAAGTATATAGACCACCAGGCGATAAAGTTGAAACAGTAAATCGTGGAATTGTTGATGTGATATTAGCTTTAATTTCCTAAAAAGAAAAAAAATTGATAAATAAATGGAATATATAAAGGAAACATGAAACTGAAAGTAGAATCTGAAATTAGTAATGTAAATCATAACAATCGTAGAACTTTATAACCACAGAGCAAAGTTTACAATTTGAAGTATTTAATGTGAAGTTTTTCATGCTAAAAGATCTTTCCATTGATGAACATTTTGAAATCCAATCATGTATTTGCGATAGAATGTAGCGCTATGGATGACATTAGGCAACCGGTGTTTGACTAAAAAAGCCTCCATAGAAACCGATCGTACCATCGTCAGATTTTGTAATTACATGTTAATAAGGATAACATGTAATACTAGATGGTTGAATCATTTACCTCGAGATTGCTAATAGTTCCAGACATGGTTCAACCCAAGTCACTTCTTTAAATTTTATTTTGCCATCGCGTACTTATTCGCGATGACGATCTGGTGTTAGTAAAAATAAGACAGATATAATATATCTGTCTTATTTTTAAGACATATTATGGGCAATGATTATTTATTGAATCTTCATATATTAAATATTACCTGACCCGACAGACGTTGTCCTGTCCTAATTAGAAAAAAGGTTCGATTTGTGAATTTGTGAGCTGATTGAAATGTGTAAAAAATTTAAAAAATGCGGGAAAATGTAGTTTTGCATGATAACTTTTATTCATATAGGTTTGTGAGATTGAAAGTGAGATATTCTGGTAACCAATTAAAATAAAGAAATAATTTTTTCGATTGTTTTGCTGTGAATCATAATTTCGACATTTTTTGTAAACAAATAATACTGATGGTGTTCCGAAATGGGAACAGGCAATTGATTATGCGAGAAGCATGGATTTTCGAGGTTAATGCCGCAAAAACGTATTGACTGCCCTTGATATTTGTTAATTTTCATTGCGTATGCAACTTGTACTGGAAACTGCAAGCGTTTAAAATCGAATGGCATGTTATCAAAACGTCTTCTCCTTTGTACTTTCATTAAAGTTTTGTTGCTTCGATGACGTTATTCATCAGGCCAAATCTCGCAATCCACTGAGATAGAAGAGCTTTTACGACTGCGTCAGCTGACATGTCTGGAATTGGTACTGCCTCCGGCCAGCGTGTGAAACGGTCAATAATTGTGAGGCAATATCGCTGTCCTTCACACAATGGAAAGGGACCAACGATATCAATATTGATATGAGCAAAACGTTCTCTTGTCGGCCGGTATTTGGCAGGAGCAGTACGATTATGTTGTTGAACTTTCGAGCATTGGCATTGTAGGCAGTTTCGCACAAGCACAGCAGTCTCTTTCCGAATCCAGGCCAAAACCTATTTTTTTTTTTTAACTTTTTATTTATTTATTGAATCTGCCTATATCATTAGGCCTAACAATAAGTGATTAAATCTTATAACTAAAATTAAAACTAATTGCTCTCTAAAGAGAGCATTGTTTGATGGATGGACCACATCTTAGCGGGGTGGTAGATCTCCTCTACAAAGCCTTGATCTGGTTTGGCTCTGTGCGAGAAGCCGAGCAAGCGGATTTGGGTGTGATTGCAGTTTCAGTATATATTTATCGCGGACTTTCTTAAACTCATCCTTCACTAGTGGCACTTCCAAGTCCCTGTGGATGTTTTCATTTCTTATGTACCATGGTGCAGCCGTCATGGTCCTAAGAATTTTCGACTGGGCCCTCTGTATAAGCTCAATACTGGAATTACTGGCCGTTCCCCACAATTGGATTCCATATGTCCAAATTGGTTTTAAAATGATTTTATACAGGGTGACTTTATAGTCCAGGCTTAACTTTGATTGGTCACTTATTAACCAGTGAAGGCTAGATGCTTTTAACTTCATGTGAAGTCTCTTGGTTTCTATATGACGGCGCCATGTAAGTCTTCTATCTAAGTGAATACCAAGGTATGTAACATAATCGGACTGAGGTATATTAACATTGTTAAGTGTGACAGGTGGACAGCATCCCCTCCTCAGTGTGAACGTAACATGTTTGCTTTTTAACTCATTTACACGTATTCTCCATTTGTTTAACCATGTTTCAACACATCTTAAGTAGCCATCTAGTACACTAGATGCTATATATGGGTTTTCATGCGAGCTAATAATTGCGGTGTCATCAGCAAATGTAGAAATAGTCAATTCATCGCTCGTAGGCAAATCAGAGGTGTAAATTAAATAGAGGGTAGGTCCAAGAACACTTCCTTGTGGTACTCCTGCTCCAATCCTATATTCTCTTGTCACGTAATCATTGTACTTAACTGTAAATATACGGTCCGATAGATAAGATTCCAATAGTTTATGAGTAGATGGTGGCAGCAAACATTTTATTTTATATACCAGTCCTTTGTGCCATACTTTGTCGAAGGCTTGAGCGACATCCAAAAATATAGCTGAACAATATTTCTTTAATTCAAAGGATTTTCTTATCTCTCCGGTTATACGATTAACTTGTTCTATTGTTCCGTGGCGTTCCCGGAAACCAAATTGATGAACTGGGATTATATTTTTCTCATGTAATAATGGTATGATTTTCTTTTGGAACACTTTTTCGAACAGTTTCGATAAGCAAGGAAGCAAGCTTATTGGTCTATAGGAGGATGGTACGGTCAAGTCCTTACCTGGCTTTGGTATCATTATTATCTGAGAAGTTTTCCAATTTGTCGGAAAAACTCCATATTTAAAGATCGCATTAAATATTGTAGACAGCACAATTATTGCCACACTCGGTAGGTTTTTAATCATAGTAGGTGTAACAGAATCATTTCCAGGTGATTTTTTTAATATTATATTATACTTGATTACTTCGTTAATGTCTTCTGGGCTTATATCTAATATGTCATCATTAGATAATGTTGACACAGGTGGCTCTACAAGTTCAAAAACAGTAGTTGGCGAGTTTGGTTGAAAGACTGTACTTAAGTGATCGGCAAATATTTTAGCCTTTTCCTCCGTGCTGAGAGGCCAGGTGCCGTCAGCTTTCCTTAAAGGGCTTTGCCCCTCTACCGGTGGCTTGATATTTTTCGTTGCCTTCCAAAGGGAAAAATTTGTGTGTTTGGTATTTGTTAAACTTTGAATGTAATTTCTATTTCTGCGATCCTCCTCTAATTGAAGGGCTTTTTTCAGATTTTTACTAGCAGCAGACAGCCTCTGCTTTGCAGCAGGTGATCTACTTTGTTGCCATTCTCTTCTGAGGTTTCTCTTTTCTAAAAGAAGTCGTTCAATATCTGAGTTGGAAATGTGCATATCAGTTTTAGGAAATATTTGAGCCGATACAATTAATGACGTAAAGTCATTGACACTTTTATCTACATCTTCCTCACACTGAATACAAAGATCTGTGTGGATATGACTGCTTATATATTTCTTATATTTAAGCCAATTTGTTTTAAAGTAATATGTTTCAGTATGAAATTTTGAAATGTTAGTCCTCCCGTAATAAGAAACTATAATTGGGGAATGATCAGAAGATTAATCATATGACATTTCTGTAGATATTGAATTTCGATTAATATTTTTTGTTATGGCAAAGTCTATGAGATCAGGAATTTTTTTAGGATCAGCAGGCCAGTATGTTGGTTGTCCAGGGGACACAATATCCAGGCCATTGTTGCGATCAACTAATGCTTTATAAAGCTGTCTACCTCTGGGATTCATTAGTCGAGAGCCCCAGTAAGTGTGTTTGGCATTATAGTCGCCACATGCCAGAAAGCGACCTCCTAGCGTGCTAAAGAATTCTTCAAACTTCTCCTTGGTCATTGAAAAGCGTGGTGGGCAATAGATCGCTCTTATATTTAAATCTCCAGCAAAGCTTTCCAAATGAATGGATGTTGCCTGCATATAGTCTTTTGAGAATTCATCTAGGGGATAATGTTTTAAACGATTTCTAATTAAAATACCAGTGCCGCCATGTGCCTTACCATCAGGATGATTTGTACAGTAGAATGTATAACCCGAAATATAAAAGTTATACCTATTGGTATGATGAGTTTCCGAAACCAATAGCACGTCGATGTTTTTATTCTGCATGAAGTGGGGTATCTCTGATTTGTGTTGGTTTAAACCGTTTGCATTCCAGAAACATAGTCTCAAATAACTCATTTTTTTGTTAAGAGGATTTGTATCATTTGGTTCTGCGCTCTTAAAAGCTCTTGTATTGTGTTTTGCATGGATGACATAAAATTTGTCATATTTTGATTAAGAGAGGTAATATTCTGGGTAAGCGCTTGCATAAGTGCTTCCAACCCTCCCGTATTTTGGGGAACACCAGGCTGCTGATAACCCGTTCTCAAAACATTGGCATAAGAACCTGCTACATTCTTAGGCTGATCAATTTGAATGGATTGTGAATTTAATTTTATTGAGGCTGCTTGCTTGTTCAATAGCGGAACCTCAGAATTGACTGGTGGATAGGTGTTTTCAATTTTGTAGGCTGGTACTTCAGATGTTTTCCCTCTTATTAGCTTTTGCCTCTCTCTCAATCTGTTCAATAACTCCTTATAAACTGGGCACCCGCGGTAGTTGGCTGAATGATCGCCACCACAGTTACCACATTTTCTTCTGAGACCATTCTTTAGGATATCACATTGTGATGAAGAATGAAGGTCTCCGCATGCCACACACACTGTTCGCAAGGTACAATAATTTTTAGTATGTCCAAACTCTTGACAATTGCCACATTGGACAGGACGATTTCTTTTAAGAGGCTCCTCAATGGTTATTCTACGATTTAACAGATATCGTGTTGAGTAAATTGGGTGAGTTTCATTTCCCCTCAATTTATTTTTTTCTGGCTCCAACTCGACTCTAAACATTGGCTGAGGAATTTTATCTTTGTTAAATATATTAACTACAGCTCTTACTTCGTAGCCCAATTCTTGCAGGGCCTCCTTGATATCATTAGTCTCAACACTGGACTCTATGCCCTTAATGACAACTGTCAACCCTTTACTACTTTTCAGTTGATAGGTATAAAAATTCCTTTTATTATCATTCAAGTATTGAGAGATTTTTCTATAAAAATCCTCAGTGTATACGACTATTTTCGTCTCCTGCACACCGCCTTTTCTTATTGGAACAATATGGAAATTATTTTTTCCAATGAGTTCAACAAATGTTTTGACCAAATTATTCGAGCTGGACTCACGCAGATATATTGGTGGTGGCTTTAATGATTTCTTTTCGTAAGCACCATCCTTTATACTCTTATTATTATCCTCGCTCAAGAGTGCGAAACGATTGCCTATCAATGGATTATCAACTATCTTCTGTTTCTTGACAGACGTTCCATTATTTTGGGGACTTAAATTTATTTTATTAATACTTACATATCTAAGCATACCTGGTAGTACTGGTGATTTCAATGTACTTATCTTTTTTTTGGTATAGCGCCCTTCAGTGTACCGTCATTATTAATTGTGGTTTGTTTAGTGTTAAAAATATTCAAACTCTCACTATTTTTTGTTAGTGGATCACAAGCTTGTTTATTAACAGTATTTGTCTGTGTTTTTAAAACTGGTATAGTTGTTGTTGTATTTAAGCTTTTCATATTTTCTTTTATGCTTTGTTCTAAACATAAATTGGTTGGTGATATTGTTTGTGTATTATTTTGTTCGTGTAATTGTATCACGGGGGAACAAGAGCGTGCTCTCTCAGCTGGTTTGGCGGTTAAATAATTTTTGTTGTAGCTGGGGTCATTTATTTTTTTGTTTTGATCACTCTCCCCGTTAAGAAATATGTAGGCATTTCTGCCGTTCATACTGGAGCCTCCTCTCATCATGAGAATTCATGTGCTCTTTTAAAACAAACAAAAGGAATTAACACTTTTTATTATTTTTTTTAAACCAATTGTTTTTCTTTTTTTAAACAAAATTGCTTTTGCAAATTTTTTGTATTTATCACTAGACACAAATATAATTTCAAAGCGTCCAATCGCTAATTTTTAAAATTTTTATTTGCACTAAAAAATAATAAAATTTTAATAAAATCGCGGAGCGAATAAAATGCACGTCTGTTTGTAGAGAAAGCAAAACCTATTAGTGACCAGTTTGGTGGTAGCCCGGACCCCTGGACGTGACAATTTGTGCATATTCGCCAAAATTTGTCGACGAAATTCCTTCGGGATATAAGGGCGAACACGGGACGTCGCTGCGTCACAGATTAGTTGGTCGTAGTGAATGGTAAATCGATTACGATTATGGACGAAAATCGATTTTGAGGGTCTAAAAACGGTTATTTCGTGATTGATTATATACTCCGATTTTTATGCTGAAATCGATTTTTGATAACGATTAATCGAAATAGAAATAAAATTCCGGAATTTTTAGTATTTTATAAGTGTTTTGCTTTCATTAAAATTTGCAATATATTAATCTTCAGCTGACATCGGAAAATATTCACGGAGGACCTAATTTTTTAATGCGAAATTTTTTCAACCTTAAGAAATTTTTATAAAAAATGTTACGAAATTTTTTCCATAAAATTGTTGTCAAATGCATGGTACAATCAGTTACCAGGTACAATTATTAGAGAGAGTTTCCAATGTTCACCCCTAAAACGTCAAACTATGTATTTAAATTGTAAACACTTAACTTTTTTTAATTTGCTACCGCGATATTTTTTAAATTTGTTACGTTTTAAGTGAAATTGTACACACTTATTAAAAATATATAGTTTTTCTTCAATTGTTAGTAAATTTTTGTAATAAAAATTTAAATTCAATTATTTTTTTTTTTGACATTTCCTTTTTATATTTTTTAATTTTCTTTTGTTTGACGTTATAGGGAATGTATAATTGAGAACATACTTTCTAGTAATTGTACCTTGCTAATTCTACAATGGTCAAATGTTTGCCGTTACGGTTTATCAAATGAGCACCTCAACATAATGGAGTTATAATACTCTTCCAAAATATGATTTTAATCCGTAATTATAGCGTATATGGGTCATTTGCTATAGTTCCCAAAAATGCAGGTCGATTATTAAAAAAATCGATTATTGGGTTCGATTAATCGACTGTAAAAATCAAAATGAAAATGGTTGATCGAAAAGTCGAAAATCGATTATTAGCTTTTCATACCATTCACTAGTTGGTCGTAACAACCTGGGATTGGAAAAAATGTCAGTTTTAGAGAATTTGCATACCTGTGTTTTTAATCATTTGTGAAGCTCTTCGCTGCTCGTTGAGCCGCTGCAACATGGGAGTAGTCTACAATTTGGCTGATTGAGTCGATGCGGGACAGTGCGTCAGCTGTAACGTTTGCTAGACGTTGGCTGGCCGGCTGGCTGTCCATGTAAACCTTGTGCGCAGAGTACAGGTCGCAATTTTGAAGATATTTCGATCAAATTTGGTACATATTACTTTTGCGGCCCAAGGACCAAGCCTATTGAAACTGGCTGAAATCGGTCCATTACTTCACCTAGCCCCCATACAAATGTCCCCTCGAAATTGGACTTTATCGGTCATAAATGTTTAATTTATCTATGTATCTACACAAATTTCGATCCAAATAAGTTTTATATATACAAAATTCATGTCACCAAATTTTGTTACGATCGGTCCATAATTAGTCGTAGCTCCCATATAGACCCGCTTCCGAAAATCACTTTAACATGCATAAATCGCTTAAAAATTTTGGTATACACACAAAATTCAACATAGTTAACTTTAATATAGACATAAATCACACGACCTAATTTTATGGTGATCGGTCCATAATTGGTCATAGCTCCCATATAAGGCCCACTTCCGAAAATCACTCACGAATATAAATTATTGATATTTTAAAAGAAAAATATTTTTACTCATTTACTTGGTGTAGGGTATTATATGGTCGGGCTTGACCGACCATACTTTCTTACTTGTTTTGTTGTGTATTTGTATATTTTTTTGAATAAAATGCCAAAGGTTGAAGATTTCCATCGATATTTTGATGCAGGGTTGCCCCCGCAGCTGTATCAGAGGCGTCAACGTAAACAGCCAGCTCTGCTGCAGGATACGCTAAGAGGGCTGCGTTAGCCAGCTCGTTCTTACAGCGGTCGAAATCGTATTCTGCGGATGAATTCCACTTCAGCGGAGTGCGCCCGTTTTTCCTGTTGCCGATGATTAGTTGTTGTAGTTGTATTTGGTATGAAATGGCATGTGGCAAGAATTTCCTGTAAAAGTTTACCATAGCGATAAACTTTTTGAGCCACTTTTGGCTTGGGAAAATCCCGTATAGCTGTCACTTTTTCGAGCCTTTGAAACGTTTGGGCGGCGTTGCATAGCCTGAACGTCAAAAATTTTAACTCATATAGTCCGAATGGGGTACTAATGGTCGTTTTCGGGATGTCATCTGGGTGAATCGGCACCTGGTGGAACGCTTTTTGAAGGTCAATCTTCGAAAAAATTCCTTACCTCTTAAATTTGTAGTAAAGTCCGTCAGATACGGCAACGGGTAACGATCCGGCAACGTCTGGGCATTCAAGGCACGATAGTCGCCACATGGTCACGTCTGCGATTATGAAAGACCAGTGGAAGTCACGGCGTAAGCCTAGGTCCAATTTTATGCGCTTCTCACCAATTACCTTGATAGGAGAACCGTTGGCGGCGTATAATACGACGGCAGTATGCCGGACATCAAACGACTTCAAAATCAAAGGCATCCCATGGTTGGTGGGGGAGCTTTCGCTTGCATCCTCCACCGGCCCGTCAAGTCAATTGATGGTGGTCCGTGCGTTTGCAAGCAGCCGATTCTGCCGACGCCTATGTCTACATGGACTGCGGCACTTTTCAGCACTGCGGCCATTTTTTTTTTGGTACCAACATTCACAACCAGTTGAATCGATGTCATAAGATGGACGATTTTTGGGACGGCTGCGTTGAGTACTTGGTCCACGGGAGCGTGAACGTGAACGCGTTGAGAACTTTTCAATTTTTTTGCTTAATTCTATTACAGCTGCACGTAGTTCGCTGATTTGATTTAGTGATTGTGCCTGAACACGTTGAACTTGACTGGGTGTCATGGCGTCGACAATTGAGTCTGCAATTTTCGTGAATTCTGAGGGGAGACCAGATGAGGCTGCAACCGCTGGCTGCGCAAACTCAGGCAACCGTTTTGCCCAAAGACCTTTCTAGGCTGCATCTCCAAGTGTTCCAGCAACACGCTTCATTTCAAAATACAACTCCGATGGTTTTTTGTCACCCTGTGGAAGTTCTGACAAAAGCCGATTGAGACGACGCTGTTCGCTATCGGCAAAGTGCTCGATAATTTTTGACTTTACGTAGTCGTATCGATCCGTTTGTGGAAGTGTGGCTATGACGTCAGCCAACTGTGAAATGACATTAGGATCGATCGCTGCTAATATTGTTGCGGTCTTTTGCTTATCTGCATTTATGCCAGAAGCCGCGAACCAAAAGTCCATAGTGGTAAACCAAGTCTCGATGTTAGTGCTTGACATTTGGGGAACCGGCAACCTGGCATACACGACGGAAATATTAGCAGCAGACGCCTGTGAAAGGCCACTATCGTTGGCGGCAATATGTGCTCCGTCATCCTGAAACATTTTGTCCAGCAAAAAAAGTTTCGTACTTACTTGTTAAAAAAAGTAAAATGGCGAACAGGTGCTCCAACCAAACGACGCCATAAAACAAAATGGACGATTTCAGAAAAATTCGCAACCACAATCCGTATACGGGGTCACCAGTTTGGTAAATGGGTTTATTTATCCAATAAAAAGATTGTGTGTTCTTTTAAGTTTTAATTAGTATTAATTTTATTATACCCTTCACCTTCGTGAGAAGGGTATATATAAGTTTGTCATTCCGTTTGTAATTTCTACATTTTTCATTTCCGACCCTATAAAGTATATATATTCTGGATCCTTATAGATAGCGGAGTCGATTAAGCCATGTCCGTCTGTCTGTCTGTCTGTCTGTCCGTCTGTCTGTCTGTCTGTTGAAATCAGTTTTCTGAAGACCCCAGATATCTTCGGGATCCAAATCTTCAATAATTCTGTCAGACATGCTTTCGAGAATTTTGCTATTTAAAATCAGCAAAATCGGTCCACAAATGGCTGAGATATGAGGAAAAAACCAAGACAACCTCGATTTTTGACCTATTTTTTACCTATATCTGGATTACTAAGACATTAATATAGACAATATGGATATCTAATGATAGATATTTCAAAGATATTTGCAACGACGTATATAAGACCATAGTAAGTTGGACCTACAATGGGTCAAAATCGGGAAAAAAAATTTTGAACCCGAATTTTTTAAAAAATTGAAAAAACAAAAAAAAAAATTTTAAAATTTAAAAAAAATTTTAAATTTAAAAAAAAAAATTTTAAATTTAAAAAAAAAAAAATTTAAATTTAAAAAAAAAAAATTTTAAATAACAATCGAAAAAATTTTTTTTCCAAAAAATTCAAAAAACAACTGGAAAAAAATTAAATTTTGTTTACCTAAAAATATTTAAAATTTTGAGGTATAATTTGGTGAAGGGTATATAAGATTCGGCACAGCCGAATGTAGCACTCTTACTTGTTTAATTTAAAGTATGAACTTAGCTTATTAATGTTAAAGAATTAGCTTTTGAAAAGTTTTTATGTTTTAAAATGATCGTATGACAGGTTGTTATAAGAACAGGATGAGAATGAGAATGGTGGTTGTTTTGAGTTGTTGAAAACATCAACTTTATTAACGGCAAGCGAGTACTTGGTATCAAGTGGTAGTTGGTGTCAATTTCCACTAGTCATCATCAGAAGATTTATAGAATCTTGCCGTTTTTTAATATATTGTTACGAAATTGTACATGAATTCAAATATAACGATTTTAACGGCAGTGAGCATTATTAACATTAAAAAAAAGCTTTGAGTTGATCGTTGATCGTAAGTATGGCAACGCTGAACGTTTGCTGCGAAAGCTATAGGCTTCGAATATACGAGCTTTGACAGTTAAAGAACAATCTATAGTGCATATGGCTAGTGAGTTTATCAGAGACGCGATTCGAATAAACATCAACTGAGTGGCTTAAAGTGTGCTGTATTTTTCAAGTGAATTCGTGTACATTATAAAGTGTGTCTGTACTTCTTTTATAAACGTGTATAAAAATCACTGAACATGCCTACTTTTACGCCCCCTTTTTTTTGATTTATCTAAAATTGGAAAACGGTTGCACCGATATACAGGCCTGTTCTGTAATCCACGTGATTTCAAATCACATGCCGTTTTAAAATCACACTTGTGATTTTTGCCTGTTATGTAAATCACACCGTTATTGTATTTTTCGGTGTGATTTTAAATTCGTTTATTTTATTATTTTCAATGTTTTGTTTTGCAAATTATTTTTATAGAAATATTAAAGTGAAAATAAAAAAATGCCTGGAGCTTCTGTTATATCTTTAATGAAATATTGGAATTACATTTTATAAAAATTTTGCAAAAACTATGGCGCAAGCTCAACCCACTATGTCAAAAAGAAAACAAAACAGCAAAGCTGCCACAGTACGCAATTGCTTTTGGTTACCACTTGCTTCAACTTTGTTGCAGTATAAGAAAATTAATAAAGGACAGTTGTGTTAAATTTATTTAAGTAATTTATTTTAATATTTTCCATGTAACAGCCGCAGAAATAACCAAGTGATCTGAAAACATTTGTGACTTTGCTGGACGTTTTAAAATCACAAAATTATGTGCACAGTGTTGAAAATATAGCAACACTATTAATTTAAATACTGATGGCAACCCATACATAATGCAACTATGTAATTTTGAATTTCGTTTTTAACGTTGCTTTTTTCCTTTAGTCTAAGTCTTAACTTTGTCAAATGAAGTTCTTTTTCTTTTAGTAAATAAACTTCTATTAATTGTTAAATCGTTCGTATGTGTTTTTTTTTAAACTCGGAATCAGTTTTCCAACAGGTTATGGGCCCAGGCAGCTTTAAGTGCGTGTCGGGAATAATAAAGACACTTTGTGTGCAAATTTGAATAAAAGAAAAAATTACAAAAGACGAAATCGAAAGAGACAAATTTTCTGTGTGAAAATATAAAAACAATTATATTGAAAAGTAAAGAACACTGTGTGTGTAAAAAAAATGAATCTGATGCAGATTGATAAATTGGACGATTCCAATTATGTGACATGGTGCATCCATATGAAGAGTGTATTGGTACACTCAGATTTGTGGTCGGTGACGTGTGGAAGGGAGGTAAAACCCGATACCGCTACCTCAGCAGTAGCCGCAGTTTTCGATAGTAAGGATGAGAAAGCATTGGCATCAATTTTAATTTGTGTGAAACCGGCTCAGCTTAATAACCTTAAGGTATGTAAAACAGCGGCGCAGGCGTGGAACAAGTTGAAGGAGATCCATCAACCAAAAGGTCCGGCAAGAAAGATCATGTTGTTTAAGAAGCTTTTATATATGAGAATGACCGATGATGATAAAATAGTTAATCATATAAATGTTTTTGTTGATACTGTGGAACATTTGGCGGAGGTGGACATTAGTCTTCCTGATGAGATGCTGGTTATTTTGCTGTTGTCAAGCTTACCTAAAAGTTTTGAAAACTTTGTTGTTGCCATAGAGGCAAGAGACAACCTACCCTTATTTAGTTCGTTAAAAGTCAAACTATTGGAAGAAGGTGCAAGACAGAACGAGACGGAGAATACAAAAAGCAGTAGTAGTACAGCAGAAACTCTTATGCAGACAAAAACGAGCAAAAAATACTACAAGAACAACAACAAACGTTTTGAGAGTGGTAAGAACAAAAATAAGGATCAAAACAGCAAAAAGTGTTATATTTGTGGACAGCCAGGGCATTTCGCTGCAAAGTGTAAGCAACAAAGGAAAGACGAAAATAATTCTTGTTTTATGACGCAGTTGCTAACGATGAAAAACAACAACAATGAGTGTGTCGATAATTGGTGCGTTGACAGCGGCGCAACTAGTCATTTTTGTTGTGTGCGTGAACTATTTACTACGTATGAAGTGTATGAAGAGAAAATAGTGTTACCGAATAATATGTGCGCAAAAGCAATCGGTCGAGGCGACGTTGATATTCACGGTACAAACGTTACATTAAAGAATGTGTTGCATGTAGTAGAAATACCGAACAATTTTATTTCTGTGAGTAAAGCAACTAGTGCGGGAATGTGTGTGATTTTCAAGAACAATCATGTAAGAATAGTAGACAAAGACAATGAGTGTATTTTACGTGCATATGAGAACAATGGTTTGTTTATATATGAAGACAAGGAAGAGAAAATTGAAAATAAATGTAACAGTGTGTCGAAAGTGGATGAACTGGCAATGAAATGGCATAATAGATATGGACATGTAAACTTTAACTGTTTGAAGGAGATGATAGGTAAGAGTACAGTGCGTGGTATTAAAATGAAAATTATGTCAAATTCATTAGAATGTGTTACATGTGCCAAAAGTAAAATTTGTGAAAGACCGTTTCAAGTGTCGGGTAGTCGATCTGAAGAACTGTTGCAAATAGTGCATAGTGACGTGTGAGGTCCGGTTAATAAGTGTTCGTTCGGCGGTTCTCGTTATTTCGTGACATTTATAGACGATCATTCGAGATACGTTACAGTGTATTTTTTGAAATCAAAAGACCAAGTATTGAAGGCATTTCAAGATTATAAGATCGAAGTTGAAAAACAAACGGGACGAATGATAAAGTGCTTAAGATCGGATAACGGCGGTGAATATTTAAGCAAAGAATTTGAGAACTTTTTACGCGTGAACGGTATAAAAAGACAGTTAACGGTGCCACATACGCCCCAACAAAACGGTGTTGCGGAGCTGGCAAATCGTACGTTAGTGGAGATGGCTCGGGCCATGCTCATTCACTCCGGTTTATCTGAAGGTTTTTGGGCAGAGGCATTGAAAACTGCGGTATATATTCGAAATCGCACGACAACGAAGATTCTTCAAAATGAAACACCATTTGAAATTTGGAACGGGTACAAACCAGCTGTAGGTCATCTGAAGGTTTTTGGCGTTAAAGCGATAGCACTTGACAAGACATCATCTAAGAAATTTTCATCGAAAGGTTCAGAATATATCATGATTGGTTACAGTGAGGAGAGTAAAGCTTACAGATTATACAGCCCTACCACTCGTAAAGTGATAGTAGCACGAGATGTGAAGTTTTTCGAGGAAACATTTGATGATCGTGATACAGATGAAAGTGCTGAAGGCGTGTTTATTTTTTGTCGCAAAGATGATTCCTCAAACGAGCAGTCCCAGGTAGAGGACATTATTGAAGATGAAGAAATCAAGGAGGCGGAAACCATTTCCGGGAATGAAGCTACTGTTTCGGAACAGCATAATTGTGAAGAGGAAGGTGCTCAGCAAGAAGGAGCAGTTGGCGGTATGGTGGTAAAAATTGGTCCAGGTAGACCCAGAATAATTCGTGATGGGAGTCGAGGACGACCAAGAAAAATTTATAATGAGCTTCATGCTATGGGTAAGTCGAAAATTGAAACTCCGGAAAATGTTGAAGGCGCCTTAAATGGTCCATATGCTGAAGCGTGGTTAGAAAGTATGCAGACAGAATACGATTCCCTAATTAGGAACGATACATGGGAACTCGTAGATTTACCTCGAGGCCAGATGGCGATAGGGTGCAAATGGGTCTACGCAGTTAAGAGGAACAAAGATGGCGGCATCCATAAATTAAAGTCGCGGATTGTGGCGAAAGGATGTAGTCAACGTTTTGGTGTTAACTATTACGAGACTTTCTCTCCAGTGATGCGTTATGCCAATATAAGAATGGTAATTGCTTTGGCGGTGGAACACGATATTTACCTGCACCAAATGGACATATCATCTGCATACTTGAACGGGGATTTACATGATACGGTGTTTATGAAACAACCGCAATGTTTTGAGGACGTAAAATATCCGAATAAGGTGCTGAAGCTGAAGAGGTCCCTATATGGCTTGAAACAAAGTGGCCGTGAGTGGAACTGCAAATTAAATGAAGTCCTGAAGAAGCTTGATTTTAGCCCATGTGTAAGTGATCCCTGTATTTATACAAAGGATGAGAACGGTATCTACAATATAGTGGTTGTATATGTGGACGACTTAATTGTAGGGAGTTCGTCTTTACCACACCTGGAGAAATATAAGAGGCTTATAGCTGCTGAATTTGAAGTTGTAGATGGAGGAGAGCTGTCACATTTCCTTGGTATGGAGTTCAACCGTGAAGGTGATCTTGGCGCAATCACCATATCCCAAAAGCAGTATATTTTAGATGTGCTCGACAAATATGGTATGCTTGATTGCAAGGAAGTTTCCACACCATTAGAGGCAGGATATCAGGTAAATTGTATCGACGAAAAATGTAGAAAGGTGGACCCAACTGGATACCAGTCTGCTATAGGTATCTTAATGTATTTGGCGTTATCTACTAGACCTGATATTATGTTATCGGTGACAAAATTGGCACAAAGAAATTGTGACCCACATTCTGAACACGAGGCAGCCTACAAACACATATTCAGATATTTGAAGAAGACAGCCGACTACAAACTCCATTATAAGAAGACCGGAAACCCGATCGAGTGTTATGTTGATGCGGATTGGGCCGGAGATGCCAGTGACAGAAAGTCATTTTCTGGTTATGCTTTTACAGCAGCTGATTGCGTTTTTGCTTGGAGTGCTAAGAAACAAAATTCGGTATCGCTTAGCACTACGGAAGCAGAGTTTGTGGCGATATCAGCAGCAGCAACGGAGGTAGCTTATGTTAAAAAGCTTTTAGGCGAGTTGAAATTTCCGCATAAGGGGCCAATGTTAATCTACAATGACAACCAAAGTGCTCAATGTTTAGTGCGGAACCCAACCCATCATGCGAGAAGTAAGCATATTGCGATTAAATATCACCATGTTCGAGATATGTATTCCAAGGGCGAAGTTGAGACCAGATATATGCCGACAGATGATATGATGTCCGATATTCTTACCAAGAATTTATGTAAAGTAAAACATGATAAGTTTACTAAATGTATGGGTTTACATTAGATTATATTTTTATTTTTGAAATTATTAGAATTGAATGTGTTGAGAAGGAGTGTTGAAAATATAGCAACACTATTAATTTAAATACTGATGGCAACCCATACATAATGCAACTATGTAATTTTGAATTTCTTTTTTAACGTTGCTTTTTTCCTTTAGTCTAAGTCTTAACTTTGTCAAATGAAGTTCTTTTTCTTTTAGTAAATAAACTTCTATTAATTGTTAAATCGTTCGTATGTGTGTTTTTCTTTAAACTCGGAATCAGTTTTCCAACACACAGAACACCTTTAAATGATTTCAAGCCACTTTTGTAAAATGTGATTTGCAGAACATACCTGATAGATAATTTTTTTTTAAATGTTCGTAATAATCCAATTTAAGTTTATACTGAAAGAAAAATTTACCACGCCTACCACGCCGAAAACGGCTGCACCAATTTTGCTAATTTTTGTTAAATAATCGTAGTAATCCAATTTAAGTTTATTTACAAGAAAGGCTTTATTTAGCGAAGCCGCCTGCCGCGTTCTATGGAGGAGAAAGTCCCTAAGAGCGGCCGTAAGCCGCCACGCAGAAAACTTTATTTACAAAGACAAGTTTTATGCACTCAGTAGCATGGCGAGCAACTATTCGGTATCGCAGAAAAAGGTATTTCTTATTGACGGCCTGCGGCCGCTTTTAGAGGCTTTCTCCTCCATGGAACGCGGCAGGTGGCTTCGCTACATGAAGTTTTCTAATATATGAAAATATAAACTGTTACTAGGATCAACAATTTTTAAAAAATAAGTTTTTCTAAACAAAATTTGGACATTATGACATAATGTCCATGGGCATAATGTCACTTTATGGGGTGTCATAATGTCCATGGACATTATGTAAATGGATACTGTGACATGGCACCGTTGAGCTAATGTGCTAACGTTTTTGTAATGGCAGACTTGCGATAAAAAACCTAATCCATAACGTCATCGTAGCAACAATACTTAAAGGAAGTACAAAGGACAAGACGTTTTGCTACCACGGATCCCTATGGCTCCATATGTCGTCTGTTCCCGTATTGAAACACCATCAGCATTATTTGTTTACGTGCCAGACAACAACAAAAAATGTCGTGTATCATAGATCATTGCACTGAACGAAATTATGATATCACAGCAAAACAATCGAACAAAAGTACTTATTTATTTTAATTGGTTACCTGAACATCGATCTTTCAATTAAAATGTAAATAAAACACCATAAAATTCGCTGTACATACATATTTTAAAATCAAATGTAAATCAAATATTATCATTAAAAAATACGTTTTTTTGCTTTTTAACTATTTTTACTTTTTTCTAAATTGGACAGGACAACGTCTGTCGAGTCAGCTAGTTTTAAATAAATAAAGAGTTGCGATAATTTTTAAACTACTAAACTGCTTTTGTTTGCAATCAAAAGTATCCGGTTTATTTAAAGGAAATAAACCAACGTTTTGAAAAGGTTAAAACGTCAGAAGTGGGACTGCAAAATAATAAGCATGAAGTTTGAGGAACTAAAAGTTGAACAACTCAAGAAAGAATTGAGTAAGTTGGAGCTACCAACAGCAGGTAATAAGGCAGAATTGTAGAAGAGGCTGATAGACGAATTCAAGCTGCGTGATATTGACATCGGTACTTACGAATTTGAGTATAAGGAAGAAATGGAAATTTCTACACGTTCAACAACAAGCAGCATGGATTTAAGCACAATGTTGGCGGCTATGACGGAAAAATTGGATGAAATGCAAATAAAACTTCAAGAAACTTCTAAAATAAACAACCAGAACCTGGACGCGAAATTTCCAGGAAATTTTAGAGCCAATACCAAGAAACTTCTAGCTGAAGCTAAAGCTGAAGTTCAAGAAACTTTTAGAGTCAACAATGAGAAATTATTAGCTGAAGTTCAAGTCAAAAACGAGAAACTCCTAGCTGAAATGGAAACGAAATTTCAAGTATCATCTAGACTCTAGAGTCACAAACGAGAAAATTCAGAAAATGTCTAAAGCTTTTAACAGCAGAGTGGATGGTATTGACAGGAAGGTGTCAGATTTAGAAAATGGTGTTGAACAAAAACTGCATGACCTAGAAACAAAGGTTAATAATCTTCAATGCCAAGATGGACCGGTACGAATTATTCCAGAATCCTCTAGTAGAATAAAGGCCCCTAGTTTTGATGGAACCACACCATTTAATGTGTTCAAGTTCCAGTTTGATACGGTTGCCATTAGAAACATGTGGGAAGACGAAGAAAAAGCTATCGAGTTGATTTTGGCCTTAAAAGGAAATGCAGCGGTAGTTCTTGAAAGCGTGCCAGCGAGAAACAGAAATTGTTATGATGACATAATGGTGGCGCTACAACGTAAGTGGCGAACATAAACAAGAATTATACCGAATGGAATTGCGTGGTAGAGTGCAGAATGACAATGAGACGCTACAAGATTTTGCGATGGAAATCGAGCGTTTGTTACAGCTTATTTATCCAGGGGATAACAATCCGATTTTGGAGCATTTGAAGATAGAGGCATTTGTGAATGGTATTCGCGATCCAGAGATAAAATATGCGGTATGTGCCACACCAAAGTCATCATTCTTTGAAACCGTCTCATTCGCGCTGGTACAAGAAACAGCAAAGATAATTTCATAGCCCCAGATGTGTAATGTGCGGAAAAGAGAGGTTGTCGCTGAAAATGATAAAAGTATGGTCAACGAATTAAAGGAATTAAGTAAGAGACAAACTAAAGCCAAAGTTAAATGTTATAACTGTGGAAAAATGGGTCACATTCAGCGAAAGTGCAGAGCACCAAGATAGCGAATCAGATATATTTCACCATCAAGAAATAACCAGCATTACTTGTTAAAATCAGTTTATATTTGCAAAAGTTATTAAACTTTTTTGAAAAAATTTATTTTTTTATACTTAGTATTTTTGTTTTTTACGCATATGCGCTGAGGGAGAAAATACTATAAAAGGTGTTAATGAAAAATTGAATAACTTTTACAATTTTCATCCGGTTAAAAAATGTTTAACACTGTTTTGTTAAGAACTAAATTTACTTTTATATATGTAGTTATAAATTTGTATAACCTAACATAGCAAAATAAGCTATGAAAACCAACTAAAATCAAAAAAAGTTGATAGTTTTTTTTCTTAAATTCCTAAGTTGTTTAACGTTTTTGCATGTTATTTGTTTATAGGCACCAAAATGCAGCTAACTTTGATATATCTTTTAGATAATAAGTTAAGATTTAATTCCATAAAATCCTAGTCAAAGTTGCGTAGGTAAGCCAAAAACATATACATATTTTGAATGTATAAATTTCAAATCAGCTAAAAATTTGTACAAAACTCTTTACAAAGATAGAATCTGGACAAGATGTCCTTTCCAACAAGGTATAACAATTCTGAAAAAAAACAATCATAAATATTGAAAATACGGTCTTGAATATGGTATAATTTTAGCTCCCCAAATCTTTAAAGTCGAAAGTATTGTGTTCTGTCAACATTTTCGAATACTTATGCTGACATAATAACTACAATTTCTGCAAATAATTATTGCAGATATATTATATATTATAAATTTGTATTATGGTTAATTTGAATCATTTGCAAAAATCAATTATGAGATGCATACACCTTATATAATCCACTGTGGGGTGCCCCGCTTGACAGTTTTTTCAACTAGCACAGCGTAATTAAGCTTTAAATGAAATGAAATAAATCTGTCCACAACTTATTATTTTATAAACAAAAGATAAAGCAAATATCACCTAATAACATTTTAACATTTTTTCCCATATTTTTGCAAAAAGTCTTCTATAAATTTTTTAATTCTTAAAAATTGTATACATTTTTGAAAAGAAGACACAATTTCTTATACGTTGATATATCTATATCAGAGATCGAAAATAACTCGTCCATACACCAAAAAACCCAAATTGTGATTTATATTTTTGTGATAAAAATAAATCACTGAAAATAATATTTATAAAATGATTTTTATTTAAATGGGTTGGTATGACCTTTATTCGTTTTTGTTGTTGTTTAATGGTTTGGTGTGAAATGAACAATTCATTTTTTCTTGTTCTTAATAACTGTTACTTTCTCTTTTATTTACATACATAACATATTATTAGTAATTTTTAACAAATTATGGAAATAATATGATAAGTATGAAGTAATGAAGTCTGAGTAACAGAAATGAGAAATTTTTTTAAATTGTTATTAATGTTTTGATAAATTTTATATATTTAATGGTTGATTTGCATCAAATGCATTTTTGCGATTTATTTTTCATGTTCACAAATAAAAGTCACAAGCTGACCTTTACGGAAAAAATAAATTATAAATCACTCATCCAGATTATTTGTGTTTGTTTCTTTTCTGTTTCTCTCAACCCCAAACCTAAAATGTTCTCGAATAAAACTCTCTCAGTAATATATCACAAAAAATTATTTTTAAATGGCTGCGAATGAGAATTTACCATTAAAATGAAAGTGAACCCGTTATTTTCGGTCTCTGATCTATATATATAAAAATTAAATGGTGCATGTATGTAATGGCATCACGTGAGAACGGCTGGAGCGATTTGGCTGATTTTTTTATTCGATTCGAAATTTTTAGCAGATGGTTTGTAAAGAAAAAAAAAACAAAAATTCCGGGTAAAACTCCGATTTTTTTTTTAGTCCAGTCAACAGTAATAAAAAAGCTCCCTAAAGTATGCAATACAAATTTAGATATTTTATTTGCAAATAAATAAGAAAAGGCAGATGTATGTGGGTTGGAGAAACTTGAAGAACTAACATTAGTAAATGCTACCGGGCGAAGCCAACTAGTAATATATCTTTTACACTAGTCAAATTTATGGATTTATGAATTTTGCCGTTTTGTAAAAACGGCACTGCATTGTCAACTATTGCAGTACAAAACATAAAAGGACACTGCACGATGTAGCTAATTACTACGAGTTATGTACCTTATCTTTTGTAAATAAAAAGTTGTGGACAGATTTTAATCGTTTAGGGCTTGTTTTATTTGGAACTTTGTTTTCTATATGTGTAAAAAAATTAAGTGCGTATATGCATTTTCCAATTTTTTCCAATTTTATTGTGGAATTTCGGAGTTTTTTCAGTTTATTCAATAAACTAAACAGTTTTTGAGTTACGCGAATATATCGAGGGTTTCTATTCAAATAGTGCTATTCTAGAAAGCAGATTAGCTTTATGTATTCTTTCTTACAACCACAAAGTTCTTCACGTATGAAGAACTATGTCCTATTCAACTAAGCAATTGGAAGCATTTACAAGAATTGAAGCCTGTAATTCCGAAAGAATATCATTATTTGTATGATAATTTAAAACATAGGGGTAAATATTAATTGTTTGTTGCATTTCAAAATGGTTATATATATAACTATCTGAACCCGGTCCGCGTTGCTGGCCTTTAGAAAACATCTGATTTCTATTGCATATCGATCTCGATTTTAATTTACAGTGTCGGACAAAGTCGGTGAACCAACCATCAATGTTAATACATGTAGTGGTTCCAATGAATTCAAAAATTCAGTATGGAAATTTCTTATTCATGCACCTGCAGATCGAAAATTTAAATCTGACTTTACACTGTTACCCAAAAGGCTTTTCTGAAGACTCCGTGAAAATATCATCAAAATCGGTCCAGCCATTTTTGAGTCAGTACGGAACATACATACACACATCCATTTTTATGAAATACTAGCTGAACCCGGTCCGCGTTGCTGGCCTTTAGAAAACATCTGATTTCTATTGCATATCGATCTCGATTTTAATTTACAGTGTCGGACAAAGTCGGTGAACCAACCATCAATGTTAATACATGTAGTGGTTCCAATGAATTCAAAAATTCAGTATGGAAATTTCTTATTCATGCACCTGCAGATCGAAAATTTAAATCTGACTTTACACTGTTACCCAAAAGGCTTTTCTGAAGACTCCGTGAAAATATCATCAAAATCGGTCCAGCCATTTTTGAGTCAGTACGGAACATACATACACACATCCATTTTTATGAAATATAGGGCATTAGCGGTATAATGTAAAAAATGGATTTTTACACACCCCTCCGTCCACACACCGAATATCAAAAATCTGTCTTTACAGTGATAACCGCTGGGCTTTTCTGAAGATTCCCTGAAAATTGCATCAAAATCGCTCCAGCCGTTTTTTATATATATACATGGCATTAGCGGAAAAATTTTGATTTTGCCACGCCCCTCCGCCCACAGACCGAAAATGAAAAATCTGACTTTACAGTGTTACCCGCTAGGCTATTCTGAAGATTCCCAGAAAATTTCATCAAAATCGGACCAGCCGTTTCTGATTTCATTCGGAACATACATACATACATACAAACATCCATTTTTATATATATAGATAGGGCATTAGCGGTATAATGTAAAAAATGGATTTTTACACACCCCTCCGTCCACACACCGAATATCAAAAATCTGTCTTTACAGTGATAACCGCTGGGCTTTTCTGAAGATTCCCTGAAAATTGCATCAAAATCGCTCCAGCCGTTTTTTATATATATACATGGCATTAGCGGAAAAATTTTGATTTTGCCACGCCCCTCCGCCCACAGACCGAAAATGAAAAATCTGACTTTACAGTGTTACCCGCTAGGCTATTCTGAAGATTCCCAGAAAATTTCATCAAAATCGGACCAGCCGTTTCTGATTTCATTCGGAACATACATACATACATACAAACATCCATTTTTATATATATAGATTAGGGTATTCAATCGATTAACCGTTAATCGGTTAACCGATTAATTTTAGACGGTTAACTGTTCGAATAATTTGAAATTGCCGATTTTCAAATAACAAATAAACCGATTAATTTTTGTCGATTAACCGATTAACCGAAAATCCTTTTTTTTTTCACTTAAAAAAATGCTTTTGTATTTATTTATCCGTTTCAATTCAAATAAACATCCTATAAACATGATTAGTGAGTTGTATAACAACTGACATATTTAATTTACATGTATTTGAAACTTTGTATTTACATGTATAGACGAAACTTTTTTTGAAATGAGTCTTTTATCATAAATAAACGAAGCTGTTAAATTAATCAAAATCTAAAACAATCCAAAAAGGAATATTCTTTATCATGCTTTTGAGAGTTTTTTTCCAAGAAAAGTTTTATTAAATCTAAAGAAAAAAATCGTTTAAATTATATTCTTTTTATAAAAGATTATTTCAGAAGATCTCACTAAAACCCTAAAAAAACTCACACATCGCTAATTTGCTGCAACAACGTCATAATTCAAAAAAAGTCGTTTCGAGAAAAACGTCTTTGAATATTTTATGACATTTTACAATTTCTTAAATAAATTTTCAACATATCATGCGATTTCAGAAATATAAATAGTAGATGTTAATATCTTTCTAATCTGTATTTAACCAATTTGTACTTATCAAATATACGAGAAAACATGAATTTTAATTTTGATGTTTACAACAAAAAAACACTCTCACACAAAAAATAATTGACTTCTTTGAAAACTGATAAAACTATATGAAAGATTATAGAACAGCGCATATTTTGTATTACTCAGTTCAAAAAACACGGATTTTGAGTTATGACGTTGTTGCAGCAAGTAGGCGATATGTATACAAAAATGATCTCAAATACCTTATTTGCTGTTTTTTATGTTTTTGTACACAAAATTTGTTGTATTTTCAATTTAAAATTAAAATAGAAATTATTCGGTTAATCGAATAATTTTAAATTAACCGATTATTAACCGAATAAATCTAAACCTCGATTAATTATTTGCTCGATTAACCGATTAAACCAGAAACCCGATTAATAATGTATAATGTAAAAATTTGATTTTTACACGCCTCTCCGCCCACAGACCGAATATCAAAAACCTGACTATAAAGTGTTACCCGCTGGGCAATTCTGAAGATTTCGATAAATAAATAAACGTTAAAAAAAAAATCGGACCAGACGTTTTTGAGTTCACTCCATTTTTATATATATAGATTTCTCAAAATTTGTTAATTTTGTTCCTACATATCATGTTCTAGTGGTCTGAGACACGTAATGGCCTGGCGATTTTTCAATAACTTTAACATTTTTTAACCAATTTTTGTCTTTTATATCTTATTAGAACGACAATTACGTACACATTTCGAGTCTTATAAATTAAATTGCAAAAGTAATTATGTACTTAATATCAGAATTTTTAAAAAACTGAAAAAAATGCATTTTTCCCCTTTTAAATGCACCTCAAAATTAAATCGAAAGTCGGCACGGGTTGCCCTTCTTAAGGTAGGGTCAGACTACGCAAATTATTTGACACAAGATGTTTCATGTGTTTGATCAAAACTACATCAAATAATTCATGGGTTGATTTTGTGTTCACACTGTACACATTTATTTGCCATATTTGTTTAATCAAACTACACCGAAATACTATCAAACACACAAAGGGGAAAATATATTTGACTTGTGGTCACATTTATGGTAATATTTGTTCTAAATAATTATTAAATAAAGCTGCAAAACAACTTTAATTTCTTTCATCAATAAAAAAGACATTTCTAGAAAGTAAAATATTACCAGATTTTGCTTTACATTTGAAAGAATTATGAAATTTCAGTACTTTTATTTAAGCGTCAAATATTTTATGTTTCTAGTTTGAACACAAAATATTTTTGCACTGCAAACAAGAAAACAGCTGAATTTGGTCAAACATATTTATTTGCCAATATGCAAACATTCTTGTAATGTGACCAATGTGTGACCACTAAACAGCAAATGTTTTCCTGCATTTTGGGTATTTTTTTATTTGATCTTGCAATTCATTTGCAAGATCAAACAGCGTCAAATAACAGCTGTTGCATCATGTGTTATCGCAAAAGTAGTGTTGCTATATCTTAAATTAAAAATCGCCAAATAATGAAAACAAATCGCAAAAAAAAAAGCTTGAACAATTTAATAATATAATTATTAAATGTTTATTTATTAAATTATATTACTATCACAATTCATAATTGAAATTGAATGGAAATGTAATCATGTTTTATACTTGAAAAATATTTGAAATATTAAATATTTTTCAAACAAAAAACATATGGCTTGAATTTATGTTTCCATTTTACTGGAGAATGCTATTGAAATAAAGTGTAATACAACTGTAATTCAATTGCTTGACTATAACTCAAGGCTTGAATTACACTTGCTATCAACTTGAATTCCAGTAAAAATGCTTATTGGTTTTTTAATACATATTATTAATCGAACACGACTTTTTCCAAACTTTTTTCATTCAGAATAAGAACATGTTCACAAATATTGTTAAATTTTATGGAAATGTTTACCTTTTTTATAATAAAAATTTTTGTATGATACTAAAATCAGAAAAGTGAAAAATGCTATTAGACATATTCTTCTTCTGCAGTAAAAAAAAAATTAAACAGATCATACTGTTTAAGAATTATTTTTTAATTACTCATAAATTCATACTATTTATGATGTATAAAAAATTTTCTTTGATTTTAAATTTAATCTGTATAAAATTTCAGTTAATATTCCATATGTACATATGAGCAATTTTAAATTTTGAAAATAGACAAACTCCATGTATAAATAAAAAATAATCAAACATCAGACTATGTTAAACGTATAAAAATATAAATCGCATAAAATTGCAAAAATCGCAACATAGACTTCATGTCTTCAATTAGTTTTTCTCCCAGTATGTCATCCTAGGCTGAATGACTTTTATGTGAAGAAGAAGACTTCATTTATTGATGCAATTATTTAGTGAAAATAATTTAAATAACAAATATTCAAGAAATATTGAATATCTATTTATGTTTAAAAAAAAAATAGTGAATTTGTGTCTTTAATTTAGTACGAAAAATATTTAAATAATCTCCTCTTATTTTTCCGCCATGCTGACCAAATAATTTTCTGTTTTTTTCTATTTGATCAAACAATTATTTTATGAAAGTGTTTGATATAGTGTGACCACACGGCAAATATATTTACTGATTCTTTTTCGCAGCAGTTTGGTCAAACAAAAAGTGAAAAATTAAATTCAATATATGATAACAAAATTCAATAAATCTCTAATAAAATGATTACTTTACAATTCGAAATAAGTGCTTTAACGTTAAAAATATTTGCAAGATCAAATTATATATTTTTTAGGTATTTATGTAGCTAGTGGTCACACTTTGTTCACATTAAGAAAATATTTTGTTTGCCGGCAAATAATTTTGTTTGACTAAAATCATCTGTTTTGTTGTTTGCTCTAAATTTTATTTGTGGTCAGATTCAGGCAATGAAATATTTGACGATAAACGTCAAATATTAGCTGTGTGTGACCGTACCTTTACTTATCAATAAATACATCTAACTGCCATAAGTCACCACATTATATGTTACGAATGTTTGTTATAAAATCATTTTAATATCGGAAAAAGAACCTTTTGTTAAAAAATAAAGAAAAAAAGTACGTTTTGTCCAAAACAAAATTAAAAAGAATGTTTTTTATGCGTTTTTTAACGATAATATTTTAAATGAATGTTTTTAATCCTGATCTAATATATAAACAAATTACACATTGAAATTAAAACAAATTGTTTCGGCACCTCATACTTTGTAATGAATTGTAATCAATAATAAAATCAATTTCGAATATTTTGAAGATACGTTGTTTTGCAGTTTAGGCGACGATATGTATGTAGGACTGAATTTAATGATTCTTTATGTTTTATGTTGTTATATTTTTTTCTTTTTTGTAAAAAAAAAACTTAAGTTAAATTTAACTTTTTTGAAGTATAAGTGCATTTTTAAATTGTCCAGATATTTTTTAAAAATCCAGGTAAATATTTCTTAAGGTCCAGTTATTTGACTTTTGTTATCTGGCAACCCTGTACAACGAGGTTACAGCCAAATTGGCCCCAAAGTACGTGGAAATCTATGTAGTAAGGGGATATCTGTCTCCAGTTATTGTCGAAGTTGAAAAAATAGATGGTAGTGGGGTGCGCAAAGCGCCCCTGTAGGAACTCAAAGAATTTTTAAGTAACTTCAAACTGGTTTTTTATTAAGCACATCTAATTGATTAAGTAACTTTTTTCCTTGTCACTGATTCATTAATTTAACATAGACATGTCATAACAATATCACTTCTATTACAAACTTTCAATATTTAATTAGCTTTTTTCTCTTTTTTGATATTTGTATTAAAATTTAGAACGGTTTACCTAAATTTGACAAGTGACATTTGACTTTATGACATTCTTCTTTTGTTTTCTTATTTTTTTACATTTTCTTTTATTTACTTCTATTGAGTGATTTTTTATGTTTGGTTGATATCTGCATGAGATTTAAAACCATTTTCTTGACATTTGCAAAATAGTTAATTTATAATTAGTATTTTTATCAACCGAATATTTTATTTACTACAGGGACACCTTAGCGAATTAAAACCATTTATCACATCAGAAAACTAATCGTTTTTACATTTATAGTTACATAATATTAACTATTCCCGACTACTAAAAACCAAAAATTTTAAAGCTGTGTATACTTTATTGGACATTTTATGTTTTCTTCACATATATGTATGTCCGTTAACCGGTTTTTTCGAAGTCGGTTAACCGAAAATCCGGTTTTCTAAAAAAGGCCAATTTTCGGTTAACCGACAAACCGGATTTTTAAAAAGTCGGTTTTTTATAAACCCTACATATAATGTAATTTAATGTATTTTAAATTTTATTTTTATTTATTTCATATTTTATTTATTGTATCTTCACAAAATAATGTGAACTATCAATAATTTGTTCAAATCTTAAATCTAAATATTATTTTTTTATTTACGTCCCACCACAGCACAGTGGGGGATCTGAAAAAAAAAGTGGAAATAAATCTGTAACTTCTAAACGAATAGCCCGATTTTAATAAAATTTCCCATGGCTATAGAGTAGGTGTCGATAAGTTTAAGTTTTGAATTTGGGCTTAAACAACCAAGGGGGGGGGGGGCCGAACCACAATGCCCCAAATTGGGGCACCTCGGGTATATCAAAAATTAAAAATGATGCAAAATTTTTGTTTGCGATCCGATTTGAAACATTGCATTAAAACATTTTATTAAAATCGGGCTATTCGTTTAGAAGTTACAGATTTATTTCCACTTTTTTCAGATCCCCCACCGTGCACAGTTGGACGATGAATGTTAATATTTCTCACATACCAAGGCGCTGCTGTTATAATTCGTAATATTTTATTTTGGAATCTTTGAATTTTTTAATATTAGAAGCTGAGGCCGTGCCCCATAATTGAATTCCATAGCACCATATGGATTTTATTATTGAGCTTTACAGCAAAAGTTTGCAATCTAAACTCAATCTCAATTAGTCAGTAAATTTGTAGTAATTTTAACATTATTTGAGTCAATTTCGTATCTATATGCTTTTTCCAGGGAAGACGTCGGTCTAGATGCAGACCTAGATATTTAACTTCAGTTTGTTGAGGTATTATATGATTATTTATTAGGATTGGAGGGCACGATTGTCTACGCTATGTGAATGTAAGATGTATAAATTTTTGCTCGTTTATACATTACATACATTACATACATTACATACATTACATACATTACATACATTACATACATTACATACATTACATACATTACATACATTACATACATTACATACATTACATACATTACATACATTACATACATTACATACATTACATACATTACATACATTACATACATTACATACATTACATACATTACATACATTACATACATTACATACATTACATACATTACATACATTACATACATTACATACATTACATACATTACATACATTACATAGCATTACATACATTACATACATTACATACATTACATACATTACATACATTACATACATTACATACATTACATACATTACATACATTACATACATTACATACATTACATACATTACATACATTACATACATTACATACATTACATACATTACATACATTACATACATTACATACATTACATACATTACATACATTACATACATTACATACATTACATACATTACATACATTACATACATTACATACATTACATACATTACATACATTACATACATTACATACATTACATACATTACATACATTACATACATTACATACATTACATACATTACATACATTACATACATTACATACATTACATACATTACATACATTACATACATTACATACATTACATACATTACATACATTACATACATTACATACATTACATACATTACATACATTACATACATTACATACATTACATACATTACATACATTACATACATTACATACATTACATACATTACATACATTACATACATTACATACATTACATACATTACATACATTACATACATTACATACATTACATACATTACATACATTACATACATTACATACATTACATACATTACATACATTACATACATTACATACATTACATACATTACATACATTACATACATTACATACATTACATACATTACATACATTACATACATTACATACATTACATACATTACATACATTACATACATTACATACATTACATACATTACATACATTACATACATTACATACATTACATACATTAACATACATTACATACATTACATACATTACATACATTACATACATTACATACATTACATACATTACATACATTACATACATTACATACATTACATACATTACATACATTACATACATTACATACATTACATACATTACATACATTACATACATTACATACATTACATACATTACATACATTACATACATTACATACATTACATACATTACATACATTACATACATTACATACATTACATACATTACATACATTACATACATTACATACATTACATACATTACATACATTACATACATTACATACATTACATACATTACATACATTACATACATTACATACATTACATACATTACATACATTACATACATTACATACATTACATACATTACATACATTACATACATTACATACATACAACATTACATACATTACATACATTACATACATTACATACATTACATACATTACATACATTACATACATTACATACATTACATACATTACATACATTACATACATTACATACATTACATACATTACATACATTACATACATTACATACATTACATACATTACATACATACATACATTACATACATTACATACATTACATACATTACATACATTACATACATTACATACATTACATACATTACATACATTACATACATTACATACATTACATACATACATACATTACATACATTACATACATTACATACATTACATACATTACATACATTACATACATTACATACATTACATACATTACATACATTACATACATTACATACATTACATACATTACATACATACTTACATACATTACATACATTACATACATTACATACATTACATACATTACATACATTACATACATTACATACATTACATACATTACATACATTACATACATTACATACATTACATACATTACATACATTACATACATTACATACATTACATACATTACATACATTACATACATTACATACATTACATACATTACATACATTACATACATTACATACATTACATACATTACATACATTACATACATTACATACATTACATACATTACATACATTACATACATTACATACATTACATACATTACATACATTACATACATTACATACATTACATACATTACATACATTACATACATTACATACATTACATACATTACATACATTACATACATTACATACATTACATACATTACATACATTACATACATTACATACATTACATACATTACATACATTACATACATTACATACATTACATACATTACATACATTACATACATTACATACATTACATACATTACATACATTACATACATTACATACATTACATACATTACATACATTACATACATTACATACATTACATACATTACATACATTACATACATTACATACATTACATACATTACATACATTACATACATTACATACATTACATACATTACATACATTACATACATTACATACATTACATACATTACATACATTACATACATTACATACATTACATACATTACATACATTACATACATTACATACATTACATACATTACATACATTACATACATTACATACATTACATACATTACATACATTACATACATTACATACATTACATACATTACATACATTACATACATTACATACATTACATACATTACATACATTACATACATTACATACATTACATACATTACATACATTACATACATTACATACATTACATACATTACATACATTACATACATTACATACATTACATACATTACATACATTACATACATTACATACATTACATACATTACATACATTACATACATTACATACATTACATACATTACATACATTACATACATTACATACATTACATACATTACATACATTACATACATTACATACATTACATACATTACATACATTACATACATTACATACATTACATACATTACATACATTACATACATTACATACATTACATACATTACATACATTACATACATTACATACATTACATACATTACATACATTACATACATTACATACATTACATACATTACATACATTACATACATTACATACATTACATACATTACATACATTACATACATTACATACATTACATACATTACATACATTACATACATTACATACATTACATACATTACATACATTACATACATTACATACATTACATACATTACATACATTACATACATTACATACATTACATACATTACATACATTACATACATTACATACATTACATACATTACATACATTACATACATTACATACATTACATACATTACATACATTACATACATTACATACATTACATACATTACATACATTACATACATTACATACATTACATACATTACATACATTACATACATTACATACATTACATACATTACATACATTACATACATTACATACATTACATACATTACATACATTACATACATTACATACATTACATACATTACATACATTACATACATTACATACATTACATACATTACATACATTACATACATTACATACATTACATACATTACATACATTACATACATTACATACATTACATACATTACATACATTACATACATTACATACATTACATACATTACATACATTACATACATTACATACATTACATACATTACATACATTACATACATTACATACATTACATACATTACATACATTACATACATTACATACATTACATACATTACATACATTACATACATTACATACATTACATACATTACATACATTACATACATTACATACATTACATACATTACATACATTACATACATTACATACATTACATACATTACATACATTACATACATTACATACATTACATACATTACATACATTACATACATTACATACATTACATACATTACATACATTACATACATTACATACATTACATACATTACATACATTACATACATTACATACATTACATACATTACATACATTACATACATTACATACATTACATACATTACATACATTACATACATTACATACATTACATACATTACATACATTACATACATTACATACATTACATACATTACATACATTACATACATTACATACATTACATACATTACATACATTACATACATTACATACATTACATACATTACATACATTACATACATTACATACATTACATACATTACATACATTACATACATTACATACATTACATACATTACATACATTACATACATTACATACATTACATACATTACATACATTACATACATTACATACATTACATACATTACATACATTACATACATTACATACATTACATACATTACATACATTACATACATTACATACATTACATACATTACATACATTACATACATTACATACATTACATACATTACATACATTACATACATTACATACATTACATACATTACATACATTACATACATTACATACATTACATACATTACATACATTACATACATTACATACATTACATACATTACATACATTACATACATTACATACATTACATACATTACATACATTACATACATTACATACATTACATACATTACATACATTACATACATTACATACATTACATACATTACATACATTACATACATTACATACATTACATACATTACATACATTACATACATTACATACATTACATACATTACATACATTACATACATTACATACATTACATACATTACATACATTACATACATTACATACATTACATACATTACATACATTACATACATTACATACATTACATACATTACATACATTACATACATTACATACATTACATACATTACATACATTACATACATTACATACATTACATACATTACATACATTACATACATTACATACATTACATACATTACATACATTACATACATTACATACATTACATACATTACATACATTACATACATTACATACATTACATACATTACATACATTACATACATTACATACATTACATACATTACATACATTACATACATTACATACATTACATACATTACATACATTACATACATTACATACATTACATACATTACATACATTACATACATTACATACATTACATACATTACATACATTACATACATTACATACATTACATACATTACATACATTACATACATTACATACATTACATACATTACATACATTACATACATTACATACATTACATACATTACATACATTACATACATTACATACATTACATACATTACATACATTACATACATTACATACATTACATACATTACATACATTACATACATTACATACATTACATACATTACATACATTACATACATTACATACATTACATACATTACATACATTACATACATTACATACATTACATACATTACATACATTACATACATTACATACATTACATACATTACATACATTACATACATTACATACATTACATACATTACATACATTACATACATTACATACATTACATACATTACATACATTACATACATTACATACATTACATACATTACATACATTACATACATTACATACATTACATACATTACATACATTACATACATTACATACATTACATACATTACATACATTACATACATTACATACATTACATACATTACATACATTACATACATTACATACATTACATACATTACATACATTACATACATTACATACATTACATACATTACATACATTACATACATTACATACATTACATACATTACATACATTACATACATTACATACATTACATACATTACATACATTACATACATTACATACATTACATACATTACATACATTACATACATTACATACATTACATACATTACATACATTACATACATTACATACATTACATACATTACATACATTACATACATTACATACATTACATACATTACATACATTACATACATTACATACATTACATACATTACATACATTACATACATTACATACATTACATACATTACATACATTACATACATTACATACATTACATACATTACATACATTACATACATTACATACATTACATACATTACATACATTACATACATTACATACATTACATACATTACATACATTACATACATTACATACATTACATACATTACATACATTACATACATTACATACATTACATACATTACATACATTACATACATTACATACATTACATACATTACATACATTACATACATTACATACATTACATACATTACATACATTACATACATTACATACATTACATACATTACATACATTACATACATTACATACATTACATACATTACATACATTACATACATTACATACATTACATACATTACATACATTACATACATTACATACATTACATACATTACATACATTACATACATTACATACATTACATACATTACATACATTACATACATTACATACATTACATACATTACATACATTACATACATTACATACATTACATACATTACATACATTACATACATTACATACATTACATACATTACATACATTACATACATTACATACATTACATACATTACATACATTACATACATTACATACATTACATACATTACATACATTACATACATTACATACATTACATACATTACATACATTACATACATTACATACATTACATACATTACATACATTACATACATTACATACATTACATACATTACATACATTACATACATTACATACATTACATACATTACATACATTACATACATTACATACATTACATACATTACATACATTACATACATTACATACATTACATACATTACATACATTACATACATTACATACATTACATACATTACATACATTACATACATTACATACATTACATACATTACATACATTACATACATTACATACATTACATACATTACATACATTACATACATTACATACATTACATACATTACATACATTACATACATTACATACATTACATACATTACATACATTACATACATTACATACATTACATACATTACATACATTACATACATTACATACATTACATACATTACATACATTACATACATTACATACATTACATACATTACATACATTACATACATTACATACATTACATACATTACATACATTACATACATTACATACATTACATACATTACATACATTACATACATTACATACATTACATACATTACATACATTACATACATTACATACATTACATACATTACATACATTACATACATTACATACATTACATACATTACATACATTACATACATTACATACATTACATACATTACATACATTACATACATTACATACATTACATACATTACATACATTACATACATTACATACATTACATACATTACATACATTACATACATTACATACATTACATACATTACATACATTACATACATTACATACATTACATACATTACATACATTACATACATTACATACATTACATACATTACATACATTACATACATTACATACATTACATACATTACATACATTACATACATTACATACATTACATACATTACATACATTACATACATTACATACATTACATACATTACATACATTACATACATTACATACATTACATACATTACATACATTACATACATTACATACATTACATACATTACATACATTACATACATTACATACATTACATACATTACATACATTACATACATTACATACATTACATACATTACATACATTACATACATTACATACATTACATACATTACATACATTACATACATTACATACATTACATACATTACATACATTACATACATTACATACATTACATACATTACATACATTACATACATTACATACATTACATACATTACATACATTACATACATTACATACATTACATACATTACATACATTACATACATTACATACATTACATACATTACATACATTACATACATTACATACATTACATACATTACATACATTACATACATTACATACATTACATACATTACATACATTACATACATTACATACATTACATACATTACATACATTACATACATTACATACATTACATACATTACATACATTACATACATTACATACATTACATACATTACATACATTACATACATTACATACATTACATACATTACATACATTACATACATTACATACATTACATACATTACATACATTACATACATTACATACATTACATACATTACATACATTACATACATTACATACATTACATACATTACATACATTACATACATTACATACATTACATACATTACATACATTACATACATTACATACATTACATACATTACATACATTACATACATTACATACATTACATACATTACATACATTACATACATTACATACATTACATACATTACATACATTACATACATTACATACATTACATACATTACATACATTACATACATTACATACATTACATACATTACATACATTACATACATTACATACATTACATACATTACATACATTACATACATTACATACATTACATACATTACATACATTACATACATTACATACATTACATACATTACATACATTACATACATTACATACATTACATACATTACATACATTACATACATTACATACATTACATACATTACATACATTACATACATTACATACATTACATACATTACATACATTACATACATTACATACATTACATACATTACATACATTACATACATTACATACATTACATACATTACATACATTACATACATTACATACATTACATACATTACATACATTACATACATTACATACATTACATACATTACATACATTACATACATTACATACATTACATACATTACATACATTACATACATTACATACATTACATACATTACATACATTACATACATTACATACATTACATACATTACATACATTACATACATTACATACATTACATACATTACATACATTACATACATTACATACATTACATACATTACATACATTACATACATTACATACATTACATACATTACATACATTACATACATTACATACATTACATACATTACATACATTACATACATTACATACATTACATACATTACATACATTACATACATTACATACATTACATACATTACATACATTACATACATTACATACATTACATACATTACATACATTACATACATTACATACATTACATACATTACATACATTACATACATTACATACATTACATACATTACATACATTACATACATTACATACATTACATACATTACATACATTACATACATTACATACATTACATACATTACATACATTACATACATTACATACATTACATACATTACATACATTACATACATTACATACATTACATACATTACATACATTACATACATTACATACATTACATACATTACATACATTACATACATTACATACATTACATACATTACATACATTACATACATTACATACATTACATACATTACATACATTACATACATTACATACATTACATACATTACATACATTACATACATTACATACATTACATACATTACATACATTACATACATTACATACATTACATACATTACATACATTACATACATTACATACATTACATACATTACATACATTACATACATTATATAATATCTCCCGTACGGATTAAGTATCAAACAAACCTTTTGCTTTTAAGTCTACACACAGAATGACCGTGTCTCTTTATTCAAGTTCATCTCATCTTATCTACTAAGCATCTTATCTAAACAGAGTTGTATTTAAATAATAGTAATAGTAGTTGTATGAGGAAGTAGTAGTCAGTGATGGCACTACACCTCCCTTTTTACAAAAAGAAAATTTATATTTAATTAAATTTATCTTAATAATTAAAAATAGAATATCTTATATAATATATACATTTTATTTTGTTTGTTTTTATTATTTATTTTATAAAAGTTTGGTATTGTTTGTTTTATATTATAAAAGTTTGGTATAGTAAGCATTGGCCGTATACTTATTTACCTCCCTTTTTCTAGAAAAATGTTGAATCAAGCAAGGTGATCAATCTTGTTTGCTTCAATATTTTTCTTGTTACAATTTTATTTTGTTTCAAAATTATTATTTATTTTATAATACATATTGTAATTTATATTCAGTTGAATTGTACAATAATTTTTTTTTTAAAATTTACAAAGAATTTTATTATTTTGAATTTGTTTTAATATAAAACATTTATTTTTTTTATATAATATAGTTAATGTATATAGTTGAATTCTACAATAATTTGAAAATTTACAAAGAATTTTGTTTTTGTGTTATGTTTATGCAAATTGTTTAATGAAAATATAATTGATAACAATATTTTAATTTTAGTTTTAAGATGTAAAATGTTTTCTAATTCTATTTTTATGTACAGTTTTTTGTTTTTTTGTTGTTTTATCGTAAATTGTTACATTTGTATCATTTATTTTAGTTACAATATAAGGACCTTCATAAATGTTTTCATGTTTATTATATGGTTCTTTTTGTAGTAAAACATAATCGTTAATATTTATTTTTATTGGTTTTGAAAATCTATCATAATAATTTTTGTTTCTAGCTTTATGTTTATTTATCATTTCTTTAGCAAGTAAATTAGTTTTCTGAAGTCTATACTTTACTTCATGACTGTAATTATCGATATTATAAATTGGGTCAATGTTACTATTCGTTTCATTCGGCATTGTTGCCTTCTTACCAAAAACAAGTTCGAAAGGTGTAAACTTATTATCGAATACTGTATTTGGGCTAGTGTTATGATAGAATGTGAAATATTTTAAGTAAGTATCCCAATCTGATAAATTTTCACTTAAATAAGCTCTGATATATTCATTGAAAACACGATGATTCCGTTCTACTGTACCTAGTGTTTGATGGTGATAGCTAGTTGAGAATTTTATTTCAATTTTTAAAAATTTACATAGTTCAGAAAAAATTTCATTTTTGTACTCAGTCCCTAAGTCAGATTTTACAATGTTCATTTTACCATAGATTAATATAAAGTTTTCAAATAATGCTTTAGCAATGGTTTTCGCTGATTTGTCTGGCAGAGGTACTGTCACTAGATATTTGGTTAAATCACATATGATCGTTATTGCATATTTATTCCCAAACGCACTTTGTGGTAAAGGGCCTATTGTGTCTATCACTTCAATTTCGAATGCTTTATTTGGAGTTGGACTCAAAATCAGTTTTTCAATGTTTGATGGCTTAACCTTATTTAATGAACATTTCACACAATTTCTGACAAACTTTGCAATATCTATAGTCATCCTCTTCCAAAAATATTTCGTTCGAATTTTTGCGTATAGTTTTTTCTGTCCGCAATGACCTCCTAATATCGGGTCACTATGATATATCTGCATTATTTTCATTTTTTCATTTTCATCTTTAACTATCGCGATAGGTTCTGTAAGAATAATTTCTAAATTTTTAAGTATTTTATTACCATAATCTTTTAATTTTTGTATTGAAAAAGTTTTGAAAAAGATATCATCTTTTGGCCATTCCGCCCTGTAGATTCCCTGATCGTTGGCTAATTGTTCTAACCTCGAAAGCAAATGGTCGAAACTCATTGTTTCGTTAACGAATTCAAAGTCTACAGACAACAACTTTTTAAATTTCTGAAATATATTTATACGTAATGCATTGATATTTGGATCATTATGAAGTATTTCTGTTCTTATTTTTGCTGTATTTTTGCTGAAATTGTGCGAAAATTTGTCATATACTTTTAATTCTAAATGTTTTTCATTAGCAGGGAGAGTTTTAAGTTCGATACCGGTATTCGTTCTTTTAGACATTGAACGTGTTGTCATTGTAAGTATTTGTCCATCTACATTATTCTTTAACTCGTTTATCGAAATTCTTGACAACGCATCCGCCCCAACGTTTGTTTTTCCTTTTATATATTCAACAGTGAAATTGTATTCCGACAGTTCTAATCTTATTTTTGTAAGTTTTGAAGATGGGTCTTTTATATTAAAAAGATAAACTAATGGACGGTGGTCTGATCTCACTATAAAAGAAGTTCCATAGACATACGGTCTAAATTGCGTTATCGCAAAGTGGATTGCTAACAGTTCAAGCTCGATAACTGGTTTTTTTTGTTCCGACTGAGTAAATGATTTTGAGGCAAAATAAATTGGTAAGTCATTACCGTTAAAGTTTTGGCTGAGTATAGCTCCACATCCAAGTTTTGAAGCGTCTACTGTTATTAAAAATTGTTTTGAAAAATCTGGATATTGTAAAATTCTTTTAGATAATAAAATTGATTTAAGATAATTAAATGAATCATCACATGTTTTATCCCAAGTGAAATGAGTATTCTTTCTTGTTAACCGATTCAATGGTGCTGCGACAGTGGCAAAATTTGGTATGAATCTCCTATAGTAATTCACAAAAGCTACAAAACGTCTTACCGAATCTTTGTCTACTGGCACTGGGTACATTTTAATGGCATTAATCTTCGATTCATCTGGCATAAGACCATTCGCAGTACATTTATGTCCTAAAAACTGAACTTCGGATCGAAAGAAGTTGCATTTATGAGGATTTAGTTTCAAATTATGTGATCTTAAGATATCAAAAACGTCTTTTAAATTGTTCAAGTGATGTTGTTTACTACAACCAACTATGACTATGTCATCTTTCGAATTCATCGAAAATGAATTGGGAGCCACATTTAATCCGAATGGGAGAACTTTCCAACGAAAAGAACCTTTGCCTGTGCTAAAAGATGTTACGTCACGTGAGTCTGTATGAAGAGGAATTTGATGGAACCCGGAAAACAAGTCAACAATGGAAAAATATTTTGCTCGACCTAAATTGTCCAATATATCGTCAATGCGGGGTAGAGGAAATTTATCTGCTATTAGTTTTTTGTTCACGGCGCGATAGTCCACACACATCCTGTACGCTTTCTGATTATCAGTACTCTTTTTGGGTACGAGAATTAATGGGCTATTGTAATTTGAGGTACTTGGCTCGATCAAATCATTCTTTAGTAAGTTGTCTACTTGTCTGTTTATTTCATCCTTTTGTGAATGAGCAAGTCTGTAGTTTTTAATATAGATTGGTGATGGATCAACTAGTCGTAATTTTTGTTCGTAAAAATTATTTATTGTCATTTTGTCGTCTGATAAAGCAAAAATGTCAGTGTATTTAAAACACAGTGGCATGAGACTATCTTTAATGTCATCCGGCATTTGTTTTTGTAAAATACTTTCTAATTTAGTACAACGTTCACGACTAGCTTCATTACGATTGATTGAGTATATATAAAAATTATGAAGACTTTCTGCCTCGACTCTGTCATTTGGTATACATTGAAATTCGTCAGTGGTGTTAACAATTCTTACAACTGGATTGTTTGTGTCTATGATTCCTTTTCCTACAAAAACTCCCTTGCAAATTTGTTGCGAGTCAATAAACATTGGTTCCGTAACTTCACGCAAATTCAACATTCTATACACCTCACACCTTGGAGGGATAATACAAGTAAAATTTTCGGTTCCTTGCTGTATTGGTACTATCCACTTTTTATTTCTATCGCAAACAGTTATAGTCATATTTTCGTAGTTTATCTTACATTTATTTCCTTTCAAAAAATCTTTACCTAGAATACCTTCTGATGGTATATTTAAATTGTCACTTACCACATGAAATACTTGCGAGAGCATAGAAGATGAAACAAGTAAACTGGTATATATTGTCCCTAAAGTAGTCACAGAATTCGATGTAATGCCTGTAATGTTTATTATTTCGTTTTCGTTCAATAGTATATTTGGTTTTAAACATGAAATTTTTATCAGAGATATGTCTGCTTGTGAGTCTACGAGAAATGAACAAGTTTTGTTGGTATCAATGCAATTTAGCTTTATGAAATCAGCATAGTTAAGGTTTAGGGTGTATACTGACTTTTGAGAATTTAGGTTATTTAGTCTTGCGCTTCTTCTGCCTCCCTCAACATTTGCTGTTGAGGGGCTTGGACGTTTAAAGTCCTTACTGAAGCCCCTTGGTTGTTACCATTATTACTGTTGCCGTTATTATTATTAGGTCTATTACGATTTCTATAATTTCCACGGTAACTGTTATAATGTCTATTGCTTGTACCAAAATTGTTGTTGTTTCTTCTAAAATTGCTATTGTTGTTGTTATGGAAATGTCTACGATTATTGCCTTGGTTAAAATTATTATTATTGTTGTTATTATAAAAATTTCTACGATTATTGCATTGATAAGAACTATTGTTTCTTTTAATACCCTGGTTTCTGATTGCTAATATTTGATGTTCTTTAATTTCTGCCGTTTGTTCGACTACCAATTTTGCAATGACTTCCTTTGGGTCAGAAAAAGTTGACGATGCCAAAATGGACTTTACTAAATCAGACTTAGCATTTAGCCTACACATTGTAACGGTCTGTTCGATTGCCATCTCGTGAGCTTTTTGTTTGGTTATGCCCTCAATTGTCAGAGATCGTTTGAATGCATCTGCCAAATCTTCTGCCTGCTTTGAAAAATTTGAAAAATCATTATGTTTAACAGTGAGTGCTGCAATTTTTCCTGCAATAATCTTAGAATTGTCTGGTTTAATACTATTTCTTAGAGCGGTCTTAATTTGTTCTACTGTAGCAACATTATCTGGCAACGCTTCGCGAGCTTTTTCTAATTTGGATTTAATGAAATTGACAAATGTGGATATTAGATTTGTTTCAGTAAGATATTCTATTAATTCTATTTTATCTAAAAATGATTCTAAAGATAATGGATTTCCATCATAATTTTCCCTTATTATTGACGCACACATTCCTATAAAAGACTTCTTTTGCTCAATTGTAGCCATTGTTTCGGAAATTTCAAATGTATTGCTGTTAATTAAATTTGAGTTACTTACTGAGGCACAGTTGCTATCAGTTCCAAACACAGTATCTTTGTTTACAAATAAAAATAAATTTTTTCCTTCCGGTACTTGAATTTTGCAGTTTAATTTAGAAAAGCATTTAATTAAATTTTGACGGCAATTTTTAATTTTTGTTAAAATAGATTTTCTACCGCAAACTGATAATTCTTTATATCTTGGCTTTGTATATTCTAATAATGAATTGTATGTTTCTATCAAAAGTGAAATATATTCATTTATTTTACTAATATTTGTTGTTATAGGTCTATTTTGTAAAATTCGTTTCTTTACTTTATGAATTCGAATAAGAGTTCATTAAACTTTAGGTTATCAAATTCTGACATTTGCTAAAATGAAATGTTTTTGTATAATTCGCTTTCTCAAAAATATTATGTTTAGATTAATCAAAAGAATAATGTATTTTCTTTAAAAAAAATATTTTTTTTTTGTTATTTTTCTATTTATGTTTATATATATGGAAAAAAAATGTATGTAGTAAGTATATATGTCCTTAGTCTAGTTAATATGTACCATCTAGTTAATTTTAGGGTTTGTAATTTTAGCTAAATATTTACATTTGGAAAATAGTAGCTAATTAATTACATTTGGAAAAATAAATCATTTTATATTATGAAATGTAAGTATGTATATAGAAGTAAAACTATATATAATTACAATTAAAATTTAAGTAATAAAATATGGAAATAAAAGTGAGTAATCGAATGTAGAATATAAGTAAATTGTAGTATCTGTTGTTATTGTATAGTTATAGTTGTAATTTAATAGTAATTGTAGAATAAGTTTAGTATAGTTTTATTATTGTAAAATCTAGTATAATTTTAATATAGTTTTATTATAAAAAAAGTATTTTATGAAACAAAAATCTATATTTATATATAATCCATCTGTGTTAGCTGTTGTTGTCACATTTGAGTTGTTCCGTAGGGTTGTAATGTTGTCCAATTGTATTTACCTTTTGTTTTGTGATGTTTTTTGGGGATTCTCTGCTATGTTGTCACATTTGTGTTGTTTTGTTGTTGTTTTTTTTTTTTGGTGTTGTTTTCTGCTATGTTGTCACAATTTGTGTTGTTTTGTGGTTGTTTTTTAATGTTGTCCAATTCGCATTTACATGTTGTTGTTGATTTTCTTATATTGTTGTCATATCTATGTTGTTTTGTTGTTGTTTTTTTTTCATGTTGCTTGATCATTTAATTCTGTAATGTTTTTCTTTTCTGTTTCGCATTATTTTGTATTTTGCTATGTTGTTTTTGTAGATTTGTATGTTTGTTATTGTTTTTTTTTTCATTGTATTGTATTGTGTATATTGCATATTGTTTATAGATTTGTTATTGTTTTTTTTCATTGTATTTTGTTAATTATGTTTTTTTTTCACTCTTAGGTTTGTATTATTGTTTTGGTTTGTTTGTAATTATTTTGCATGAAGTTTATAGATTTGTTATTCTCTTATTTTTCATTTTATGTTGTAATTTTATTGTTATTTCTCATTATTGTTTGTATTTTATTGTATTTATTCACTGTATGTTGTTAATTTTATTGTTAGGTTCTTATTATTGGTTTTGTTTCAGGTATTGTTGTTTATTTCATGTTATTGTTGATTGGTTTTTGTATTTCGTTACTTTTATTTCTATTCTCTTGAACTTGCACTTTATTAATGTTTCCTTCATGTTCTTGTGTTTCATTATTCACTTGCACGTTATTGGTGTTTCTTCATGTTCTGGCTTGTAAAGTTTTTTTCCGTTACTTTTTTTTTTGTATTTTGTTTTTTTTTTGGTCTCTTTTTCTTCGTCAAGTTTTTTTTTTATACGTTACTAAGCACTTTTCTAACAGTTTTTTTTTTCTTTGAATCGCCATTTTTATTTGGATAAAAATTGGAAAAAACTGCCATGTTTTTCACTAAGTTTAATTGCCAATTACAACTAATTTAACAATATTTTCTGCTAAAAATCAGGTTTTCTTTTAAAAAAATTTTTTCAAGCAGTTATCGTAACGATCAATACGCATTTTAATGAACACTTTTTTTCACTACAAGTTTTTTTTATAAAATTTTTTACTTATGTTGTAAAATTTTGGGCGTTGTCCACTTAGTTTTTTTATTTTTAATAACTTTATTAATGCACTTTTTGTTAAGAAAATGAATTAACAAGAAATTCTTTTCACTTTTCTTCACAATTGCATAATGCACTTATTCACTTAAAACTTTTTTTTTTAAAAAAACGTGTCTCGGTCGCCATATAATATCTCCCGTACGGATTAAGTATCAAACAAACCTTTTGCTTTTAAGTCTACACACAGAATGACCGTGTCTCTTTATTCAAGTTCATCTCATCTTATCTACTAAGCATCTTATCTAAACAGAGTTGTATTTAAATAATAGTAATAGTAGTTGTATGAGGAAGTAGTAGTCAGTGATGGCACTACAATTACATACATTACATACATTACATACATTACATACATTACATACATTACATACATTACATACATTACATACATTACATACATTACATACATTACATACATTACATACATTACATACATTACATACATTACATACATTACATACATTACATACATTACATACATTACATACATTACATACATTACATACATTACATACATTACATACATTACATACATTACATACATTACATACATTACATACATTACATACATTACATACATTACATACATTACATACATTACATACATTACATACATTACATACATTACATACATTACATACATTACATACATTACATACATTACATACATTACATACATTACATACATTACATACATTACATACATTACATACATTACATACATTACATACATTACATACATTACATACATTACATACATTACATACATTACATACATTACATACATTACATACATTACATACATTACATACATTACATACATTACATACATTACATACATTACATACATTACATACATTACATACATTACATACATTACATACATTACATACATTACATACATTACATACATTACATACATTACATACATTACATACATTACATACATTACATACATTACATACATTACATACATTACATACATTACATACATTACATACATTACATACATTACATACATTACATACATTACATACATTACATACATTACATACATTACATACATTACATACATTACATACATTACATACATTACATACATTACATACATTACATACATTACATACATTACATACATTACATACATTACATACATTACATACATTACATACATTACATACATTACATACATTACATACATTACATACATTACATACATTACATACATTACATACATTACATACATTACATACATTACATACATTACATACATTACATACATTACATACATTACATACATTACATACATTACATACATTACATACATTACATACATTACATACATTACATACATTACATACATTACATACATTACATACATTACATACATTACATACATTACATACATTACATACATTACATACATTACATACATTACATACATTACATACATTACATACATTACATACATTACATACATTACATACATTACATACATTACATACATTACATACATTACATACATTACATACATTACATACATTACATACATTACATACATTACATACATTACATACATTACATACATTACATACATTACATACATTACATACATTACATACATTACATACATTACATACATTACATACATTACATACATTACATACATTACATACATTACATACATTACATACATTACATACATTACATACATTACATACATTACATACATTACATACATTACATACATTACATACATTACATACATTACATACATTACATACATTACATACATTACATACATTACATACATTACATACATTACATACATTACATACATTACATACATTACATACATTACATACATTACATACATTACATACATTACATACATTACATACATTACATACATTACATACATTACATACATTACATACATTACATACATTACATACATTACATACATTACATACATTACATACATTACATACATTACATACATTACATACATTACATACATTACATACATTACATACATTACATACATTACATACATTACATACATTACATACATTACATACATTACATACATTACATACATTACATACATTACATACATTACATACATTACATACATTACATACATTACATACATTACATACATTACATACATTACATACATTACATACATTACATACATTACATACATTACATACATTACATACATTACATACATTACATACATTACATACATTACATACATTACATACATTACATACATTACATACATTACATACATTACATACATTACATACATTACATACATTACATACATTACATACATTACATACATTACATACATTACATACATTACATACATTACATACATTACATACATTACATACATTACATACATTACATACATTACATACATTACATACATTACATACATTACATACATTACATACATTACATACATTACATACATTACATACATTACATACATTACATACATTACATACATTACATACATTACATACATTACATACATTACATACATTACATACATTACATACATTACATACATTACATACATTACATACATTACATACATTACATACATTACATACATTACATACATTACATACATTACATACATTACATACATTACATACATTACATACATTACATACATTACATACATTACATACATTACATACATTACATACATTACATACATTACATACATTACATACATTACATACATTACATACATTACATACATTACATACATTACATACATTACATACATTACATACATTACATACATTACATACATTACATACATTACATACATTACATACATTACATACATTACATACATTACATACATTACATACATTACATACATTACATACATTACATACATTACATACATTACATACATTACATACATTACATACATTACATACATTACATACATTACATACATTACATACATTACATACATTACATACATTACATACATTACATACATTACATACATTACATACATTACATACATTACATACATTACATACATTACATACATTACATACATTACATACATTACATACATTACATACATTACATACATTACATACATTACATACATTACATACATTACATACATTACATACATTACATACATTACATACATTACATACATTACATACATTACATACATTACATACATTACATACATTACATACATTACATACATTACATACATTACATACATTACATACATTACATACATTACATACATTACATACATTACATACATTACATACATTACATACATTACATACATTACATACATTACATACATTACATACATTACATACATTACATACATTACATACATTACATACATTACATACATTACATACATTACATACATTACATACATTACATACATTACATACATTACATACATTACATACATTACATACATTACATACATTACATACATTACATACATTACATACATTACATACATTACATACATTACATACATTACATACATTACATACATTACATACATTACATACATTACATACATTACATACATTACATACATTACATACATTACATACATTACATACATTACATACATTACATACATTACATACATTACATACATTACATACATTACATACATTACATACATTACATACATTACATACATTACATACATTACATACATTACATACATTACATACATTACATACATTACATACATTACATACATTACATACATTACATACATTACATACATTACATACATTACATACATTACATACATTACATACATTACATACATTACATACATTACATACATTACATACATTACATACATTACATACATTACATACATTACATACATTACATACATTACATACATTACATACATTACATACATTACATACATTACATACATTACATACATTACATACATTACATACATTACATACATTACATACATTACATACATTACATACATTACATACATTACATACATTACATACATTACATACATTACATACATTACATACATTACATACATTACATACATTACATACATTACATACATTACATACATTACATACATTACATACATTACATACATTACATACATTACATACATTACATACATTACATACATTACATACATTACATACATTACATACATTACATACATTACATACATTACATACATTACATACATTACATACATTACATACATTACATACATTACATACATTACATACATTACATACATTACATACATTACATACATTACATACATTACATACATTACATACATTACATACATTACATACATTACATACATTACATACATTACATACATTACATACATTACATACATTACATACATTACATACATTACATACATTACATACATTACATACATTACATACATTACATACATTACATACATTACATACATTACATACATTACATACATTACATACATTACATACATTACATACATTACATACATTACATACATTACATACATTACATACATTACATACATTACATACATTACATACATTACATACATTACATACATTACATACATTACATACATTACATACATTACATACATTACATACATTACATACATTACATACATTACATACATTACATACATTACATACATTACATACATTACATACATTACATACATTACATACATTACATACATTACATACATTACATACATTACATACATTACATACATTACATACATTACATACATTACATACATTACATACATTACATACATTACATACATTACATACATTACATACATTACATACATTACATACATTACATACATTACATACATTACATACATTACATACATTACATACATTACATACATTACATACATTACATACATTACATACATTACATACATTACATACATTACATACATTACATACATTACATACATTACATACATTACATACATTACATACATTACATACATTACATACATTACATACATTACATACATTACATACATTACATACATTACATACATTACATACATTACATACATTACATACATTACATACATTACATACATTACATACATTACATACATTACATACATTACATACATTACATACATTACATACATTACATACATTACATACATTACATACATTACATACATTACATACATTACATACATTACATACATTACATACATTACATACATTACATACATTACATACATTACATACATTACATACATTACATACATTACATACATTACATACATTACATACATTACATACATTACATACATTACATACATTACATACATTACATACATTACATACATTACATACATTACATACATTACATACATTACATACATTACATACATTACATACATTACATACATTACATACATTACATACATTACATACATTACATACATTACATACATTACATACATTACATACATTACATACATTACATACATTACATACATTACATACATTACATACATTACATACATTACATACATTACATACATTACATACATTACATACATTACATACATTACATACATTACATACATTACATACATTACATACATTACATACATTACATACATTACATACATTACATACATTACATACATTACATACATTACATACATTACATACATTACATACATTACATACATTACATACATTACATACATTACATACATTACATACATTACATACATTACATACATTACATACATTACATACATTACATACATTACATACATTACATACATTACATACATTACATACATTACATACATTACATACATTACATACATTACATACATTACATACATTACATACATTACATACATTACATACATTACATACATTACATACATTACATACATTACATACATTACATACATTACATACATTACATACATTACATACATTACATACATTACATACATTACATACATTACATACATTACATACATTACATACATTACATACATTACATACATTACATACATTACATACATTACATACATTACATACATTACATACATTACATACATTACATACATTACATACATTACATACATTACATACATTACATACATTACATACATTACATACATTACATACATTACATACATTACATACATTACATACATTACATACATTACATACATTACATACATTACATACATTACATACATTACATACATTACATACATTACATACATTACATAACATTACATACATTACATACATTACATACATTACATACATTACATACATTACATACATACATACATTACATACATTACATACATTACATACATTACATACATTACATACATTACATACATTACATACATTACATACATTACATACATTACATACATTACATACATTACATACATTACATACATTACATACATTAACATACATTACATACATTACATACATTACATACATTACATACATTACATACATTACATACATTACATACATTACATACATTACATACATTACATACATTACATACATTACATACATTACATACATTACATACATTACATACATTACATACATTACATACATTACATACATTACATACATT